>NW_019268586.1:722879-865935 GCF_002738365.1 Cucurbita moschata | reverse complement strand
AGTTATTGTATTTCATTAATGTATTTTAAGACTATTTAATTACTTTAGGTTACAATTACATAATGGCTGATTTACAGCCTTATTCTAATATTGAGGAGTTGTTGCACATTGCAATTAAGATCGAGAGGCAAATCCAACGAAGGTCTCAACGGTATTCTTCTAAAACTTTTCCCAATTCTACTTCTACATGGAAAAAGGATAGTAAGAGCATTGATTATAAGCATAGAAATCAAGAGATTAATGAGAAGTCTCAAGCTAAATTTGAGAAAGGGGAGAGTTCTAGAACAGGGAAAGAAAAAGTAGAAAAGACTAATGTTCGAAATAGGGATTTAAAGTGTTGGAGATGTCAAGGGGTAGGACACTATAGTAGAGATTGCCCAAATGCAAGAATTATGACCATCAAGGAGGGAGAAATTGTTACGGATGACGAGGCACATGACGACATAAATGAGGAGACTGATGAGAGTGAGAAGTTTAGTGAAGAGGACCCTACACATATATCTTTGGTTACTCGACGAGCTCTAAACACCCACATTAAGGAGGACGGCCTAGACCAAAGGGAGAACTTGTTTCAAACTCGGTGTCTTGTTCAATCTGTACCTTGTAGTGTTGTCATTGATAGCGGTAGTTGCACCAATGTTGTGAGTTCCATTCTGGTCAAAAGACTTAATTTAAAGACACAACCACATCCAAGACCCTACAAGCTTCAATGGTTGAATGATTGTGGGGAAGTACGGGTAACTCAACAAACTCTTGTTTCTTTTACAATTGGAAAATATGTTGATGATGTTTTATGTGATGTTGTATCCATGCATGTTGGAGATTTACTACTGGGGAGGCCATGGCAATTTGATCGTCGGGTAATGTATGATGGGTATGCAAATCGATACTCCTTTACTCACAACGGTAGAAAAACTACTCTTATCCCATTGTCTCCAAAAGATGTATTTATTGATCATTGCAAACTTGAAAAGAAAAGGCAAGAGGCTGATGCAAAAGCAGAGATTGAAAAAGAATCAAGTGAAAAAAAGAGCTTGAGTGAAAAGCAAGAGAGTAACACTCAGCCTAGAGAAAAAAAAGAGAGAAAAGCACAAATGCTTCTTTTAATATGTCTTCTAAGTCTTCTTACAAATACAACATAGATGGCTTAGACTATTCTTGTACTTATGTGCAAGGGGTCTTGTTACTTTACTAACATGCTTAACCCTTCTTTGCCTAGTGATTTTGTTGTGCTTTTGCAAGAGTTTGAACATTTATTTTCCGAGGAGATGCCTAGTAGTTTGCCACCACTTAGAGGGATTGAACACAAGATTGACTTCATTCCTGGCGCGCCCATTCCAAACCGACCAGCTTATAGGACTAATCCAAAGGAGGCTGAAGAGATACAAAGGCAAGTAAGTGAACTCCTTGCTAAAGGGTATGTACGTGAAAGTTTGAGTCCTTGTTCTGTTCCAGTTATTCTTGTACCTAAGAAAGATGGTTCTTGGCGTATGTGTGTTGATTGTAGGGCTATAAACAAGATAACTATAAAGTATAGGCATCCAATTCCCAGATTAGATGATATGCTTGATGAATTGCATGGATGTAGTCTTTTTACTAAGATTGATTTAAAATCGGGTTATCATCAAATTCGCATGCATATTGGGGATGAGTGGAAAACAGCTTTTAAAACCAAGTATGGTCTTTATGAATGGTTGGTTATGCCTTTTGGATTAACTAATGCACCTAGTACATTCATGAGACTAATGAATCATGTCTTACGAGAATACTTAGGTAAGTTTGTGGTTGTTTATTTTGATGACATCCTTGTTTACTCTAAATCTTTAGATGATCATATTACCCATGTACGCAATGTTTTGACTACTTTAAGAAACGAATGTTTGTACGTAAATTTAAAGAAATGTAGCTTTTGCATGGAAAAAGTTAACTTTCTTGGGTTTGTAGTTTCATCTAATGGTGTTGAGGTTGATGAGGAGAAAGTGAAGGCTATAAAAGATTGGCCTACTCCGAAAAATGTAAGTGAGGTAAGAAGTTTTCATGGTCTTGCAAGTTTCTACCGTAGGTTCATTAAAAATTTTAGTACAATTGCTTCACCCTTGAATGAACTTGTTAAGAAAAATGTATCCTTTATATGGGAAAAAGATCAAGAACTTGCTTTTAATACTTTGAAAGAAAAATTGAGTTCTGCTCCCTTGCTTGCATTACCTAATTTTGAGTCTACTTTTGAAATTGAATGTGATGCTAGTGGAGTAGGGATAGGTGCTGTATTAATGCAAAATCAAAGACCTTTAATGTTCTTTAGTGAGAAGTTGACTGGTGCATCTTTGAGGTATCCAACTTATGACAAAGAGCTTTATGCTTTGGTTCGTGCATTGCAAACCTGGCAACATTATCTTTGGCCTAAGGAGTTCATTATTCATACGGATCATGAAAGTTTAAAGCATTTGAGAGTACAAAATAAACTCAACAGACGACATGCTAAGTGGTTAGAATTTATTGAAACATTCCCGTATGTCATAAAATATAAACAAGGAAAGGAGAACATTGTAGCAGATGCTTTATCACGAAGGTATGTCCTCCTCAATACTTTGAATGCTAGGTTGTTGGGTTTTGAACACATAAAGGATTTGTATCAACATGACATGTTCTTTGCTCCTTTTGTTGAATCTTGTGAAAAAGGACTCATTGTGGATAATTACTTGTTGTTAGATGGATTTTTGTTCCGAAAAGGCAAACTTTGCATACCATCTTGTTCCATCCGTGAGCTACTTGTGAGGGAAGCTCATGGAGGTGGTTTAATGGCACACCATGGAGTTTCTAAAACTTATGATATGCTCTCTGAACATTTTTTTTGGCCTAAAATGAGACATGATGTTCATAAAGTTTGTGGTCGTTGCATAGCATGTAAACAAGCTAAGTCTAGGCTTCAACCACATGGTTTATACTCCCCATTACCAGTTCCTAATGGTCCATGGATTGATATATCAATGGATTTTGTTTTAGGTTTACCTAGGACTAGGAAAGGTTATGATAGCATTTTTGTTGTGGTTGATCGATTTAGTAAAATGGCTCATTTTATTCCTTGTCACAAAACTGATGATGCAAAACATATTGCAGACCTGTTCTTTAGGGAAGTTGTACGATTGCATGGCATTCCTAAAAGCATCGTTAGTGATCGTGATGTAAAATTTTTAAGCCACTTTTGGCGTGTTTTATGGGGTAAGTTAGGAACTAAGCTAGTATATTCAACTACTTGTCATCCTCAAACGGATGGACAAACTGAAGTTGTTAACAGAACCATGACTGCTATGCTTAGGGCTATTATTGATAAGAATCTTAAGACTTAGAAGATATATCAAAAGAAGCATTTGTGCTTTTCTTTAGCCAATGGCTAAGTTACTTTGCAACTCTATGTAGTTTAGGTTGCATGTAGAATCATTCAAGCTCGACATGATCAATCTTGCTTGTGGAGTGATTCGAATCTCAATCAAGTGTTCTTGTCTTGAGATATTTGATCAACAAGAATCATTGAAGCTAGACATGATCGATCTTGCTTCTGGAGTGATTCGAATCTCAAACAAAGTGTTCTTTGCTTGAGATATTCGATCAATAAGGTAATCCGAATCTTATTCCCCTTGTATTGATTCCTTATCTTATCAATCAGACTCTCCCGTATACATGCTAAACCATTTACGACATACTTTCTTGATAGCGGGTGCATGATTCAACCTTCGACACATGGGTTGGGGAGCAATTTTGGCACACCTATGCCATCTCTTACTTTCTTATTTCTTTCATCAACCATAGAAAACGTTATCTATTTTAAGATTAAGATCAATCATTAACTCACGCATAAATCCTAACTTGGAAAAATATGCAAATAAGGGTCACATTTTATGGGACAAGGGTAATGTGCCATTGCAACCATATCACAGTCTTCACTCAAATTTTGTTAAACATGTCATTCTCTAATAATCATGCCAAAAACTTGATGATGAAATATAAAATTTTCAAATGACTCATAGTGTCGAAGGAATCATCATTTTCAAATGACAATTGTGGTCAGTGGCGTTTGTTGTTACAAACCTTGAGGATGTGAATCTAAGAACGATCATTAAGGTCATATATTATGTCTTCTTCTTCAATGATGGAAGGAGAAGAAGCTATACCGATTGAAGCGGCCTCTTGAAGAATCTTTTAAAAATCACCTACCGAATATGTTTGGCCTAAAACTGCTAGTAGCCTAGACATTGAGTTGAGAAATTCAGTGTTTTTCCTTTGTGTCAGATCTTGTAACTGATCATTTTCCGAAAGACATATCAACACTATTTACTTTTCGTTAAAGGATTGTCATATCCTTTCTACCCTCATGTTTGATGTTCACACGGAGAACCTTAACATCTCATCAGATACTCACTTCATAGTAGTCATTTTCAGTATATTTTACAAGTTGAAGCATTTAAATGTCTCCCCCACAACTCTTAGATCTTCTCCAAAAGGATTTACTATGCTTATAGAGGTAAATCTTGAGAAATCGTCAATCTATTTCGAAAACCCTTTCATGGGATCAGATTAATAGGAATTCTACTTGGATCCTTAAATATGTGAGCCTCCAATCACGAAAGACCCAGTTTGCTCAAATCATTGAACATGATGATGGAAAGCGTAAAAGTAAAATTCAATGAAAATTAAATTTTCTTTCTAAAGGTAAAGATTCTTAAGTTCGAGATCTAGTACCTCAGGAATCTCGAGATCTCCATAAAAAATCAACATGTCAAAGTCTATTCAAATAGAGTCGGTTGATTACAACAAAGAAGTAGTTTATGTCGATTATGAGGACAATCCCAGATCTCCAACTCAAACCGAATTGGATACTACATCTATCTTCAACCCGATCGATATTATCACAAATGAATTGTCCATTGATAAAGAATTCCTGAAAAAGGCATGGACAGAAACACACATACAAGAAAGTGATTTTTGCACAATAACGTTATTCTCTAAGAGAGACAATACTTAGAAAATAAACAAAACCAACTTACTTATTTTATTCAACTTGTTACATAGTACTAGTACATATATAGACAGAAAGAAAAACTAACTTCTTACAATCTTAGCCACACATTAATAAGTGCTAATAACTTCCCTTGATCTTAGCCACAAATACTATGACATAATTTAAAATACAACCAGCAAATACAAATGAATTACGGTTAATACAAGATTAAATAAACTAACAAATGATCCCCTTAATCTTGTATTTCGATCTTCACATTCTTACATTCTTCAAACAAATTCTTTCTCGTAGCTCCACAAATTTTTGTCGTCCTAATGACTTCGTAAGTATATCAGCCAATTGATCCTCAGTTTTTACATGATCCACTTCAATCTCTCCTTTTTGCACACATTCACGAATGAAATGGAACCTCATGTCTATATGTTTGCTGCGATCATGATGAACTAGATTTTTCGCTAATGCTATAGCAGACTTGTTATCGATATTTAAACAAACTGGATTTACTTCCTTCCCATGCAATTCCTTGAGTAAACGTCCTAACCATATTCCTTGACAAGCTGCTGATGTCGCCGCAATATACTTCGCTTCACAGGATGAAAGTGCCACCATCTTTTGTTTCTTTGAAGTCCATGTAATTGGAATGCCATATAAGAAAAACAATGTCCTCGTAATGCTCTTTCGATCATCTATATCTCCAGCAAGATCACTATCACTATATCCGATTAAGCGATTTTCTACTTGCTTTGCCTTCACATAATAACATCCAATGTCAATAGTTCCTTTCACGTACCTGAGTATCTGCTTCACAGCTGCCATCTAAACAATAGTCGGAGCTTCCATATAACGACTCATAACTCCGACGGAATATGATAAGTCAGGTTAGTGTTCACTAAAAAACGAAGACTTCCAATAATACTCTTATAAAGAGTGGAATCAACAGATGGACAATTACTTACTTCGCTTAGCTTTGTTTTTGGCTCCATAGGAACATGACACAGATTACAATCCATCATTCCAAGTTTTGCCAAAAGGTTTGCCGCATAACTCGACTGAGATAACCTGATTCTATCAACATCTTGTTTAACTCTTCAATTGTTGCTTGAAGCTCAAAATATCATCCGTGCTTGACCCGACAATAATTAAATCATCAACATAAACTCCAACTATCTGAATTTTATTTTCTTTCCAACGTGTATACACAGCATGCTCTAAAGGACACTTTTGAAATCCAAGAGACTTTAAGCAATTATTCAGTTTTGCATTTCAGGCACGAGGTGCTTGACGTAAGCCATATAATGCTTTCCTGAGTCTAAAACATTCCCTTCTCGACCTTCCACAGCAAATCCTTCTAGTAGTTCTACATAAACCTCTTCCTTCAACTCACCATTAAGAAACGCTGACTTGACATCCATATGATGAATCTCCCAACTCTCCTGCACTGCTATAGCAATCAAGACTCGCACTGTTTCAAGCTTTGCAACAAATGCAAATACCTCATCAAAATCCACTCCATATTTCTAGACTCCCTTTGCGACTAAACGGGCTTTATACCTCACGATCTCTCCATCCGAATTTCTCTTCAACTTATATACCCATTTCAACCCGATTGCTCGATGTCCCTTTGGTAGTTTTGCGAACTCCCACGTGCAATTTTTTTCAATAACAGACAACTCTTTTAGCATTGCTTGCTGCCATTTCTCATTATCTCTTGCTTCCATATATGAATTTGGCTCCTTAAGTGAAAGAAAACACATCCCAGCTTCTTCATTCAACTAAATAGAATTAGAGTAAATTTCTCTTAACGATCAAAATTTTCTTGGACTAGATGAGACGTATGAATCGTCTCCTGGTGAGGAATTGTCTCTTGGTGATAAATCAGTTGCTGGTGATTAATCGTCTCTCAATAGAGTCCCTGATGATTCTCCCCGCTCTTCTAAAATGTCCTCGTCATTCACATAGATCGGTGGATCATAATGAATAGCGAATTTACCACCTTCCTTCTTATTTTCTTCCAATTGTTGCACATTCCATTTATATTCTTCTTCTTCTAGAAACTTGACGTCTTGGCTGATATGAAGTCTTTTCGCTTTAGGATCATACAAACGATAAGCTTTTGAACTTGCTTCATATCCAACGAAAATCATTGGCACACTTCGGTCTTGTAATTTGGTTAAATTTGGTGTTGTATTTCTTGCATACGCCAAGCTTCCGAACACTCTAAAATGCTCTACATTAGGCTTTCTTCCTCTCCATTTCTCATGAGAAGTTGCTTCAATTACACTCTTTGTTGGGGATCTATTAAGAATGTAGACAGTTGTCTTCGACACTTCTGCCCAGAAATACATCGGCAAATTTTTGCACTTCAACATGCTTCGCACCATTGCAATAACAGTTTGGTTTCGTCGTTCAACCACACCAATTTGTTGCGAAGAATAGGGTGCTGTTAAATATCCTTTAATCCAACTGCTCTCACAATATTCTTTGAACTCAATACTTGTAAATTCTCCACCTCTATCAGTTCTAAGCGCTTGCAATTTCTTTCTGGATTCAGTTTCAATTTTATTTTTTACACGTTTGAATCCCAAGAATGCATCAGATTTATTTTTGAGCAATGCAATCCACATATATCTACTAAAATCATCTACCAACAGCAAAAAGAATTTATTACCTCCATGAGTTATTGGAGTAATTGGACCACATAAATCGCCATGCACCAATTGTAGAATACTAACGGCTCAAAAATTCGCTTGTTATGGGAATTGTGTTCTTCGTTGTTTAGTGATTACACAACTATCACAAACTTGTTTGATCCTTTCAACATGCGTTATTCCTTTCACCATTTGTTTCGTAGACAGTTTTCTTAAAGCCTCAAAATTCAAATGCCCATATCTAGCATGCCACAACCAAGAATCTTTAGACAACTTACCAAGTAGACATGTTGATTTCGTTGTTTTTAGGCTAATTGTATATAGCCTATTTCTTGACCGCTTCACTTTTGCCAAGAACTCCTTTGCCTTCTTGTAAATGACAAGTAAACCATGTTCGATCTCAACTTTACAACCCTGTTCATCCAATTGTCTTAAACTTATAGTGTTACTTTTAAGTTTAGGAATGAAATATACATCGGAAAGGATACAGTGATCTCCATTTTCACATTGCAGCATCACATCTCCACGTCCTTTTATCTCTACAAGTGATCCATCTCCGAACTTCACTGTGCCGATCACTGGCTCATTCAATTCTGAGAACCAACTTCGACAACAAGTCATATGATTGCTGGCTCCCGTATCTAGAAACAAAGTGTTGTTTTTCTTCTCAATTTCTTCTGGGACAATCTTCTCTTCATAAAGAGCCATCTCTGTCAACTCTGGTGAACCGAGAGTTCGGACTTCACAAACTTGTGCTGTAAGTAAGGCTGGCTCATACTCATCACTTTGCGTCTCAGTCAAGTGCGCCTGATCCTCCCTTTTCTTCGATCTACAGTGGGATGCATAATGGCCAATCTTTTGACAAGTATAACACTTCATCTTCCGACATTCTGAGGCATAGTGGCCTAAGCCTTGACAATTGTAGCATTTTACCTTGCTCTTATCACCCTTCTTCTCTTAATGTAACGAGTTGTTTCCACGTCCATGACCTCTCCCTCTCCAGCGGCCATTGCGACCTCGCCCTGACGTATCTACTATGGAGAGGGTCTAGCCCTACTCCGACCAGTGCTTTACGTCGTCTGGTGACTGGCTTTCGTACCATTTGTTATGGCCCAAAGCAGACAAAGTTGGGCTTGGCTGTTACAAATGGTATCAGAGCCAAACACCAGGCGGTGTGTTAGCGAGGACGTTAGGCCCTCAAATGGTGGATTGTGAGATCCCACATTGGTTGGAGAGGGGAACGAAACATTCCTTATAAGGGTGTGGAAACCTCTCACTAATAGACACATTTTAAAACCATGAGGCTGATGACAATACATATCAAGCCAAGGCAGACAATATCTCCTAGTGGAGGGTTTGGGTAGTTATACTTTAGTTGTGATATATCTTGCAAGCAAATGTCTTTGCTGTCGAAAATCCAAATCTTTCAACTAAAAACAATAAGAGCATTCTTGATTAGCCACTTCATTCTCAAGTCCTTACTTTGTGTTTGTAGGACCTACAGGTCGAGTCAAAGCTCTATGCTCTCTCTTTTTGTGTGGGATTATGTGCGGGAGAGAAAAAAATCTGTGGTGGCAGAGAACAACAAGACTACAACTTAATTTTGACTTTTCACTCTACAAGATGAGCACAATTCATTAAACAAAACAATACAATACTATGAAAGTTATTAAAAGATCAGAATCAGTTCAATCTCCTTGTCCCTCTCACGCGCCATGACCTTGTCTATACCCGAAAACATAAAACAAATTGAAGTAGATGCATTTTAATACACAAAAATACTGGAGTCATCACATGGTCGATGTTTTCACCTTCCTCACCAGTCCGGTACTACGACCTTGTCTTAAATAAGCCTAAATGATAAGATAAGGAATCAACTACAAGGGGAATAAGATTCGGATTACCTTGTTGATCGAATATCTCAAGCAAAGAACACTTTGTTTGAGATTCGAATCACTTCAGAAGCAAGATCGATCATGTCTAGCTTCAATGATTCTTGTTGATCAAATATCTCAAGACAAGAACACTTGATTGAGATTCGAATCACTCCACAAGCAAGATTGATCATGTCGAGCTTGAATGATTCTACATGCAACCTAAACTACATAGAGTTGCAAAGAAACTTAGCCATTGGCTAAAGAAAAGCACAAATGCTTCTTTTGATATATCTTCTAAGTCTGCCTTACAAATACAACATAGATGGCTTTATATAGCCTCAAAATGAAACTATTAAAGGCATTCCATTACAAAAGTGGTAACATTCACACTTTATGGCCATAATTAACCATTATGTAAATGTAACCGAAATTAAATAAACAGTCTTAAAATACAATAACTCTAAATTATAACCCACCCAAAATTTACAACAATCAAACTTTATTCTTCTTCATTGTAGCATGAATTGAAACATCTTTTGATAATTTTGACAATCTTTTCTTTACATCTTCATTGAAGCATATTGTATGATTGATGTCTCTTGGTTCATATCATTCTCCACTTCTTCAAGAGGATTCGTCCTCGAATCTATTTGTGAAACTTTGCTGCAAAAAATAAGTTATGGAAATATAAAGGACCTCACAACACTCTCTCACGTGTATACACTCAAGGAATTTTAGGCCACTTTGTTTGCACTCATTTACACAAATGAAGCTCTCATTCTCACCTCTCAAAATTTTAAATATAGCAAAGATTGAATTTTGAACTTTGGGTCGATTAAAAACTAAAAAGATGAAAATAAATAAAAATTAAATTGAGAAGAAACGCAAAGGAAACATATATCCGATCTTGAGCCTGAAGCTCTGATACCAAATGATAAGATAAGGAATCAATACAAGGGGAATAAGATTCGGATTACCTTGTTGATCGAATATCTCAAGCCAAGAACACTTTGTTTGAGATTCGAATCACTCCAGAAGCAAGATCGATCATGTCTAGCTTCAATGATTCTAGTTGATCAAATATCTCAAGACAAGAACACTTGATTGAGATTCGAATCACTCCACAAGCAAGATTGATCATGTCGAGCTTGAATGATTCTACATGCAACCTAAACTACATAGAGTTGCAAAGAAACTTAGCCATTGGCTAAAGAAAAGCACAAATGCTTCTTTTGATATATCTTCTAAGTCTTATTACAAATACAACATAGATGGCTTTATATAGCCTCAAAATGAAACTATTAAAGACATTCCAAAAGTTGTAACATTCACACTTTATGGCCATAATTAGCCATTATGTAAATGTAACCGAAATTAAATAAAAAGTCTTAAAACACAATAACTCTAAATTATAACCCACCCAAAATTTACAACAATCAAACTTTATTCTTCTTCAATGTAGCATGAATTGAAACATCTTTTGATAATTTTGACAACCTTTTCTTCACATCTTCATTGAAGCATATTGTATGATTGATGTCTCTTGGTTCATATCATTCTCCACTTCTTCAAGAGGATTCGTCCTCGAATCTATTTGTGAAACTTTGCTGCAAAAAATAAGTTATGGAAATACAAAGGACCTCACAACACTCTCTCACGTGTATACACTCAAGGAATTTTAGGCCACTCTGTTTGCACTCATTTACACAAATGAAGCTCTCATTCTCACCTCTCAAAATTTTAAATAGAGCAAAGATTGAATTTTGAACTTTGGGTCGATTAAAAACTAAAAAGATGAAAATAAATAAAAATTAAATTGAGAAGAAACGCAAAGGAAACATATATCCGATCTTGAGCCTGGAGCTCTGATACCAAATGATAAGATAAGGAATCAACTACAAGGGGAATAAGATTTGGATTACCTTGTCGATCGAATATCTTAAGTCAAGAACACTTTGTTTGAGATTCGAATCACTCCAGAAGCAAGATCGATCATCTCTAGCTTCAATGATTCTAGTTGATCAAATATCTCAAGACAAGAACACTTGATTGAGATTCGAATCACTCCACAAGCAAGATTGATCATGTCGAGCTTGAATGATTCTACATGCAACCTAAACTACATAGAGTTGCAAAGAAACTTAGCCATTAGCTAAAGAAAAGCACAAATGCTTCTTTTAATATATCTTCTAAGTCTTATTACAAATACAACATAGATGGCTTTATATAGCCTCAAAATGAAACTATTAAAGACATTCCAAAAGTTGTAACATTCACACTTTATGGCCATAATTAGCCATTATGTAAATGTAACCGAAATTACATAAAAAGTCTTAAAACACAATAACTCTAAATTATAACCCACCCAAAATTTACAACAATCAAACTTTATTCTTCTTCGATGTAGCATGAATTGAAACATCTTTTGATAATTTTGACAACCTTTTCTTCACATCTTCATTGAAGCATATTGTATGATTGATGTCTCTTGGTTCATATCACTAAAACCAGAATATGATTTTAGGTCCCATTAGACATTGAAAGACTTACATGTGTGTATTTTTTTATCTTAACAATAGGGTCACTTATGGTGTTTTTTTAAATAGTCATTCTCTTCCTAACAGTTTTTTTTGGTTAAAAACATGATTCATAATTACTACTTTATATTAATTTAAATTTTATTGTCAAGTAAATATTTGGGTTAAAAACATGATTCATAATTACTACTTTATATTAATTTAAATTTTATTGTCAAGTAAATATTTGAAATAAAAACATGATTCATAATTACTACTTTATATTAATTTAAATTTTATTGTCAAGTAAATATTTGAAATATTTCTATAAAGGCTCCAAGATTTCATGAAAACATTTGAAAACTCTCCTAATATGTATGGTGCATAACTTAAAATTAGAGTCGGTACACATTATTTACATTTTCATCCATAAATTTTTACTAATTACGATGTTTTGATTCATAAGGTTAATATCTATAAATGTTTAAAAGAATTAAATAAATTTTGAAAATTTTATGAAAAAATTAATGATACTTTTTTATCTTTTGAGTTGTTCCGCTGGATCGGTCGTTCAAGACCTTTGGTCTCTATTCGGACCCGATGAATAAAATGGGAACACTTCTTATGGACTCGTTGAGAATGATTCTGATCTAGTTCATGACCCATTAGAAGTAGAAGGCGCTCTGTTTGGATTGGGATCCTCACGGACAAAAAAGATTGCAGTCAGTTTGATAGTGATTGAGTGACATTGCTTCTTCGGCCCGAATCTAGGAATCTCTTCGATATGATACAAAATGGATCAGCATCATAATTATTTTAAATTAATTAACCAAAAGATAACGCTAAAGACCAAACTGAGAATTACTAACAACTAGGAGTAAAATGTAAAATATTCGAACCAATAACCAAATGAAAACTAAACTTCGTAGTATAATAAAAATGTAACTGTGGGATCTCACATCGGTTGGAGAGGGAAACAAAACATTCCTTATAATGTCATAGAAACTTCTCCCTAGCAGACACGTTTTAAAACCGTGAGGTTGAGAGCAATATGTAACGACTCAAAACGGACAATATTTTTTAGCGGTTGGCTTGGACGGTTGTAACATATCAAAGAAGACAACTTTTGTTAACAGTAAGCTTGGACTATTGTAACAGATCAAAACAGACAATATCTATTAGCGGTGGACTTGGGCTGTTGTAACCGGTCAACCCGAGAAATATTTCTTAGGGGTGAGATTAAAATGATATATATATATTTTAATTCTTTCCATCCTTTGGAAGAAATAAAAACTTGATCCCAATTCATTACTTGTATCCCTTTTGTGGTCTTTACATTAAGTTGGTAAATGGTAACCTTAGTGTATTAAATTCATAACATCCCATTTAATGTTGTATTTCTAAAATTCATATTAGCAAATTAATTGAATATTGTCCCAAAGATTATACAATGGGATGGACAACAATGAAACGAACCTCATCCCATCAAACCATTTACAATACAACATAATCGCAAACAAACTNGTTTCTTTTTTTTTTTTTTTTTTTTTTTTTTTTTTGGTTTTTTTGATAACTCTCCAAAAGTAGAATTATATCAAGTCTTTTTACGGTTAATTTTGCACTTATACTCACCATTTTCTCATTAATTGCTCCATTTATTCTAATTAGTATACATGAGATAGCCAATTGTGGTTTAATATGAAAAGAAGATTAATTTCCATAAATCGAGCTTAATTGTACACTTAATCGAGCTATTTGGTAAAAATTCTAGAACATTTATGCTGAACCATGATGCTATAGCAAATCTGGAACCAACACTGCTTGCAAATCTGGAAATAAATTGCAGACCTTGATGCTGAAACAATACGGAAAGCAAACTTTTCGAGGATGACCTGGAAATTTTAATCAACATCAGCAGTCCACGTGGATCATTGGCTACCAAATTAGAAACATCAAAGGTGGACAATTTTATCGTTTCTCAGCCATAAATTAGAAGAAACAAGCATTGTAAAAGGAAAAGGATACCTAAAATAGGGAGGGTTCACACTTGGGGGAGAGAAATTGGATTAGACAGCAGCAACACAGGGGCCACACTTGGGGAGAGAAATCGGATTAGACAGCAGAAGCCTCCGCTGCTGTGAAACCAGAGAAGAAGAAGAAAATCCTAATCCAGCAACTATTTGACATCAGAAGGAAAAGGAGACCAACAAGGATTGATTAGGGCAAAGAGGTGGATGTGAGTGCTCAAAGGAAGGGAACTTCCAGAACGACAACAACACGGGATAACTCTCTATTTCCTTATTCTCTTTTCTCATTCCATCAATTTTACATGATTGAGGTGTGAATTCCTCTGTTTAATTCAGTTTGTATGGAGAGCTTGTTAGATCGATATGACTACCCTAGAAGGGGTGAATAGAGTTTCAACTATATGTTTTTTTTTAATAACAATAAAACTTGATACCATGCAATAAAGATTAACAATAATTTAGAATTTAAATAGAAAAAGAAATTTAAATAGGAAAAGGGTTAGAAGATATAACACCTTAGTTTTATAGTGTTTCGGTCAAACTCGACCTACTCCACTACCCAAGCGCATCTTGGAAATTTGAATAAAACTTTCTGATTCTTTCCTTAGATCAGAGCCTGAGCCGAACCGCTACACAACTCCTTTTACGAGTGCAAGAGAAAACTCAATCCTTTCCACGGCTCAGGATCAAACTGGTACACCCCTCTTTTACGAGTTCAAGAGCAAACTCAATCCTTTCCACGGTCTTATAGAAACACCACAACTCTCTGAAGTAATAGATTTACAATTTTCTCACAATACAATAGACATCTCTCTCAAGAATAAGATAAACAAGAAATAGAATTAGAAATTTGGAGAGAGCAACAATGGAGGGTTTTAAACAAAAATTTTAGATCAAAACACACCACAACTCTCTGAAGTAATAGATTTCCAATTTTCTCGCAATACAATAGACATCTCTCTCAATCTCTCTCAAGAATAAGATAAACAAGAAATAGAATTGGAAGCTTTGGAGAGAGCAACAATGGAGGCTTTTAAACAAAAATTTTAGATCAAGAATGATGGTGTTAATATAACACATGCGGAAGCAATTTGGATCTTAGGCACTTTCAGAACCTCAATTATTGTAAATAACTAGCATGTTCATAAGTATTAAAACTTAATGAGTTTAAATACTAACCTTTTGTAGTTCAAACTCCTTTTGCCTCACGAACCGGTTTCGAACCACCATTAGTGTCTTCTCCACTATCCTCCAGCCTTAGAACAGGATTGTGGAATCCGGTGAGTGACTAAACTTGGGAGGGATTTTGTATATGTGAAGAGAGTGTTTGTGAGAGGTTTTTCTCAAGGTTTTTCACCAAGATGAAGAAGACCTTCCATGTATCATGATCACTCTATTTAAAGAGTCATGTTTGCATGTTCATGAAAATTTGAGATCACTAAATTTTGACACTTAAAATTCCACTAAAATGTTTGGGATTATGTGGCAAGCATGCATGTTTGAGTTAACCAAATTTTGACAATTCAAAATTCCAGGATTTTTCCATTAGATGAAAGTCAACATTTTGACTTTCTTCATTTTAATTTAACGATTAATTTGAATAATGAATTTCAAATTAAAGTAACATTAAATGATTAATTAAACTATTTAATTTATATTTAATATTAATTCAAATGCCAATCCCAATCAATTCCGACACATAATTAATTAAGATATTTAAATCTTATTTAAATATTTCAGATTCTCTCTTTTTGTTTAATTCGTAAATAAAACAAAATTGCGGTTAAATATACCGTATATATGTAACGCATATTCCCTAATTTGAATTCGAACACTTCGAACTCACTCGTCACACTGTTCTATGGTTTAGTCCGATATGAGCTAGCAGAGGGACTTAATGGACCTATAGATCATGGGCTCCAACGATCCAAGATTAACCCGTTAAACCCATTAACCTGGTTAACCAACATTCGTTAACTACTAGGACACTCCACTATAGCCTAGTAGTTGCACTCCCCTCACTATAGATATATTTCTGTCCATCTGATTCTGTCCATCTGATTCAACCATGATTAGTAAGTCGATCCTTCACAGGTTGTTCGTAACTAGAGTTGGGTCAATTTACTGTTTTACCCCTGAAGTTACTTCTTGTTCCTTATGTCTCACTGATCCTCTAATGAACAATTGGTTTGTGGTCCAACCAGTAAACCGAATCCCTCTCAGGCCAATGAGAGGGTGGGGCCCCTTGTTCAAGACCTGGAGTCAGTGCTTAAGGGAACTACCTTTCTTCTATCTCTAAAAGTGGGTAAGAGTGAATTCTGTCTTGCACCCCACGTCCCCAGCCATTCACCCAGTCTTACCCCTGAAATGGGAGGCATGTTGAGTCGGCGAACTAGAGCCACTCTCACCCATGCAAATCTAAGGATAATTCCGAATAAACAGGAGTTCATGGTTAGCTCAGGTGATATGGAAATCAACCCAAGGGAAAGTATGGAACGGATTACCTTGATGATCAAGATCAAGAGTAAAGAAAACTCGTTTCTAAACTCGTGATTCGAATCACTCCACAAGAGGTTTGATCAATACCACTTGAATGACTCTACATGCAAGTTCTAAACACAAGAATTTGCAAAGAAAGTTTAGCTCTTAACAAAGCTAAAATAGAAATTCTATTCTTAATTCCAAAATCTGATGTCTAATCAAAGAAAAGAAGGCTTTATATAGCCTTTACAACCTTAACCTATGTCATACATAACTCCCAAATTAAATGGGCTAGTAAATGAGAAATACCCATAACCTCCTCATTTAAATGGCTAGTTAAAGGTGGAATATAGTAACCTACGTGGGTTACAATATAACCTTAACTCCTATATTTAAAACTAGCTTAAATATGACAAACAAATAGTTAAACTATAATTAAATAATGCAAATAATAAAATGTGCTTTTTAGTCATTCTTGGACTATTTGATAAATTCAGCGGAGTTCATTAAATGCAACTTAAAGTGCATTTAATTCATCTCTTTCTTGAACCTCAACTTTGCACAACATATAAGGGAGGTCTCCAGCGTCTTCTAGAATTTCCTTTGATGAGCTCACCATAGCTTGAATATAACTGTATAAAGTTTGTTGTAGCTTCTTGGCTCTCGTCCTTGTAATTGGACCTTGAGGTATGGAAATTCCTTGGTCGTGGTTCATATCATCAGGATTAAAACCGAGTTACCTAGGTTATCGAATGAAAAGAAAATCAGTCTCAACAGTAAACGACATTATAAAGTGAGAGTGGTTTTCTTCATGGTTCGATCTTATGCAATACTCATTGCATAGGACGCCCCCACTCACATGTCTCCACATGTACAATTTAGTGATCACATTGTTTATATCATATACAAAAGTGGGCCGCATCCATAGTGTCCCCAGAATAAGGTACTTAACCTTATCCTTATACTATAGATCATTTTGACTATATACTTGAACTTGATCCCCTCTTATGTCTCTACATATAGTTCAAGTAATCATACTATAGCCAGAGTGTTCTTAGTTTATTGGATTTAGATTAATGATCGTAAAGTTCACTTTATTCAATAACAATTTTTATTGAATAAACATCAATAATAATTTTATTGAAAATAGAATATACCTTTGTTTACAAACTATGAGTTTTAGGACATAAAACCCAAGAAAGAAAACCATGAAAATTGTATATTGTGTTCTATGTTGTGTATGTTGTGTTCTGAAAAATATGAAAAGGTGATGAGAGAAATAGAATTGGAAGCATCTCTCTCCATCTTTCTCAAGAATAAGATAAACTAGAAATAGAATTGGAAGCTTTGGAGAGAGCAACAATGGAGGCTTTTAAACAAAAATTTTAGATCGAGAAAACTATGAAAATTGTGTATTGTATTCTATGTTGTGTGTTGTGTTCTGAAAAATATGAAGAGGTGGTGAGAGAAATAGAATTGGAAGCTTTGGAGAGAGCAACACCACAACTCTCTGAAGTAATAGATTTACAATTTTCTCACAATACAATAGACATCTCTCTCAAGAATAAGATAAACAAGAAATAGAATTGGAAGCTTTGGAGAGAGCAACAATGGAGGCTTTTAAACAAAAATTTTAGATCGAGAAAACTATGAAAATTGTGTATTGTATTCTATGTTGTGTGTTGTGTTCTGAAAAATATGAAGAGGTGGTGAGAGAAATAGAATTGGAAGCTTTGGAGAGAGCAACACC
Source organism: Cucurbita moschata (assembly GCF_002738365.1). Lineage (NCBI taxonomy): Eukaryota > Viridiplantae > Streptophyta > Magnoliopsida > Cucurbitales > Cucurbitaceae > Cucurbita > Cucurbita moschata. The sequence goes on along the minus strand of NW_019268586.1, from coordinate 847,619 downwards.
ACAACTCTCTGAAGTAATAGATTTACAATTTTCTCACAATACAATAGACATCTCTCTCAAGAATAAGATAAACAAGAAATAGAATTGGAAGCTTTGGAGAGAGCAACAATGGAGGCTTTTAAACAAAAATTTTAGATCGAGAAAACTATGAAAATTGTGTATTGTATACTATGTTGTGTGTTGTGTTCTGAAAAATATGAAGAGGTGGTGAGAGAAATAGAATTGGAAGCTTTGGAGAGAGCAACAATGGAGGATTTTAAACAAACATTTTAGATCGAGAAAACTATGGAAATTGTGTATTGTGTTCTACGTTGTGTGTGTTGTGTTATGAAAAATATGAAGTTGTGTGTGTTGTGTTCTGAAAAATATGAAGAGGTGATGAGTTTACTTCGTGATGAAGTTGAGAAAACTATGGAAATTGTGTATTGTGTTCTATGTTGTGTGTTGTGTTCTGAAAAATATGAAGAGGTGATGAGTTTAAATAGTGATGAAGTTGTAAAAATAGGAATTGACACGGACCACTAAAAGTGAAGACATAAAAATAATATTTATTTATTTATTTTTAAATTTATGGTAAAAAATTATAGACCACATGTTTATATATATATATATATATATTATTTTAAATGAATATTCAAAACATTTTAAATTCATTTTCATTATATATAAATATATTTAAATGTAATAATATAATAAAAAAAATATTAATAAAAACCACGTGGGTAACATTTAAAAAGTAATTAGAAAGTTTTATAAATCTAATTGAAATATTATAAATGTAATTTAAATAATTTTATAATTCAAGAAAACTAGTTTTCATTGAAATAGTAACCGATAATTTTTATTTTAGATTAAAGCAATTGAAAATTTCACCATTTGGTTTTCATTGAAATAGTAACCGATAATTTTTATTTTAGATTAAAGCAATTGAAAATTTCACCATTTGTTACTCTACCAAAGTTATAAATGTCATACTTTGATTGGTCCATGATGCCAATTTTGCCCACTGGTCCATGATGTCAATTTTGTCACCACATCATCACGTCAACTATCTTGTTTTGAATTTGATTGGTCCATGATGTCAATTTTGCCGCCACATCATCATGTCAGGTATCTTGTTTTGACTGAAACTTCTCCGTTTTATCTCTAATTTGAGTGAACCAAAAAAGACGTTCGAATCGTTATTCCCAACCTTACACTGTGGACAAAATACTGAGAATTGTTAATAATTGAAAGTAGGTTTATTATCATAACATCAATTAATTAACTAATTAATTAAAATTAATTAATTTGAGATTAAAGGCCAAAAAGCCAACCATCTCACCCTTTCTCATGATGACAAACCATTTCAAGAAAAATAGTATGAAATCCATAAAACTATAAAACTTAAAATAATGAACATGTCCAAATAATAATATCGTGATACCAATATCGATGCATCATCATAGTCATTTTAATATATCATCAGAAATTTGAAATTCACTCACATCCATAGTCTCCTCCTATATTAATGCTTCAATGAATTATGAAACATCACAACAACGAAGTGATTCATTAATAATAAAATAATAACGAAGTGATTCATTAATTATAAAACAACAAACTTAAAGCATATTTTTCCTAATTTTCTCCCCGTTGTAATCATAAAAAATTTTCTCCCCTTTGTAATCATAAAAAAGAACAATAAAAAATAATGAAAGAATGACATACTCCCCTTAAAAACATGCCTTTAAATAAGATTATAAAATTCAAGATATATCACACCGAGTAATACCAAACTCAAATTCAAGATATATCACACCGAATAATACCAAGCTCAAGCCTATTTTTGCAAAAAAAATCTTCATTTAACGGCTTGTAAAAATATTTACTAATTGATTATTAGAGTTTACAAAATCAAGAATAATTTGTCCATTTTGCACTTGCTCTCTAATAGAATGATGTCTAATGTCCATATGTTTAGTTATAGAATGGTGAACAAGTTTTTTGGTTAAATAACAGCACTAGTGTTATCACAAAATATAAGCACACTATCAAATTTTAATCCAAAATCATAAAGAGTTTGTTTCATCCAAAGAATTTGAGCACAACAACTAGCAACTGCAATATATTCCGCTTCTGTAGTAGATAAGGCAACCGAATTTTACTTTTTACTAAACCAAGAAACTAATGAACTACCCAGAAATTGACAAATTCCACTAGTACTTTTACGATCAAGTAAACTTCCCCCAAAATCCGCATCAGAATATCCTACCCATCTAAACCCAACATTTCTAGGTTACCACAATTCTAAATTGAGAGTCACAAGCAAATATTTAAATATTCTTTTAAGGGCATGTAGATGATATTCCATAGTACAAGATTGAAACCTAGCACAAGGACATACACTAAACATAATATAAGGTCTCCTAGCAGTCAAGTAAAGTAAAGATCCAATCATACCTCGATAAGATTTTATATCTACACATTTACCTTTTTCATCCTTCTCAAGCATGGTAGATGTGCTCATTGGAGTTTTTGCAATCTTACCTTCATTGAACTTGAACCTTTTGATTAAATCCTTGATGTACTTCTCTTGATTTAGGAAGATACCATCTTTCAGTTGTTTGATTTGAAGTCCAAGAAAGAAACTGAGCTCTCCCATCGTACTCGTCTCAAACTCATTATGCATACATTTAGAAAATTCTTCGCATAAAGAAGGGTTAGTAGAATCAAATATAATATCATCCACATATATTTGCACTAATAGCATATCTTTTTCTTTAATTTTAATAAAGAGAGTAGTGTCGAGCTTACTCATTTTGAAATCATTCTCAATAAGAAAATTACTAAGTCTATCGTACCAAGCTCTTGGAGCTTGTTTTAAGCCCTAAAGAGCCTTTTTCAACTTATAGACATGACTAGAAAGTCAAAATTTTCAAATCCAGGAGGTTGTTTTACATAAAATTCCTCCATAATATAACCATTTAAGAATGCACTTTTCACATTCATTTTGATATAATATAAAATTTTTTAAGAAGCAAATGCATGTAACATTCTAATAGCTTATAATCTAGCAACAGGTGCAAAAGTTTCTTCATAGTCTATACCTTCCTCCTGACAATAACCTTGAGCTACAAGTCTAGCTTTAGGCATTGCTTGCCTTCGGCAACCAAACATCACTTTTGTGGAATTCAATTTTGTTTGACCACACACGTCGTCTGCGCATGCATGTTCAAGCGTGCGCAACACAACAACGTTGCTTCTCATTGTCATATCAGTTCCCAACAACACGATCCATGCATCATGATATGATGCATGACCATCTTAGTTTGCTCAAACACATACGTTGGGAATTGACCCATGTGTCAATCATCTCATTAGGACATTTCAAACATTCATCCATTTGGATTCTCTTGAGCATCAGACTCTCCCGTGTACATGCTAAACCATTTACGATATACTTTCTTGATAGCGGATGCATGATCCAACCTTCGACACATGGGTTGGGGAGCAATATTGGCACACCTATGCCATCTCTTACTTTCTTATTTCTTTCATCAAGCATAGAAAATGTTATCTATTTTAAGATTAAGATCAATCATTAGCTCAGGCATAAATCTTGACTTGGAAAAATATGCAAATAAGGGCCACATTTTATGGGACAAGGGTAATGTGCCATTGCAACCATATCACAATCCTCACCCAAATCTTGTTAAACATGTCATAATCTAATAATCATGCCAAAAACTTGATGATGCAATATAAAATTTTCAAATGACTCACCGTGTCAAAGGAATCATCATTTTCAAATGACAATTGTAGTCGGTGGCGTTTGTTGTTAAAAACCTTGAGGATGTGAATCTCAGAACGATCATTAAGGACATATATTGTGTCTTCTTCTTCAATGATTGAAGGAGAAGACGCTAAATCAATTGAGGCGCCCTCTTGAAGAATCTTTTAAAAATCACCTACCGAAGATGATTGGGCTAAAACTGCCAGTAGCCTAGACATTGAGTTGAGAAATTCAGTGTTTTTCCTTTGTGGCAGATCTTGTAAATGACCATTGTTCGAAAGACATATCAAAACTATTTACTTTTCGTTAAAGGATCGTCATATCCTTTCTGCCCTCATGTTTGATGTTCACATAGAGAACCTTAACATCTCATTAGATACTCACTTCATAGTAGTCATTTTCAGTATATTTTACAAGTTAAGCATTCAAATATCTCCCCCACAACTCTTAGATCTTCTCCAAAAAGATTTACTATGCTCATAGAGGTAAGGTAAATCTGGAGAAATCGTCAACCTGTTTCCAAAACCCTTTCATGGGATCAAATTACTAAGAATTCTACCTGGATCCTTAAATATGTGAGCCTTCCAATCAAGAAAGACCTACAGTTTGCTCAAATCATCGAACACGATGATGGAAAACGTAAAAGTAAAATTCAATGAAAATTAAATTTTCTTTCCAAAGGTAAAGATTCTTAAGCTCGAGATCTAGTACCTCAGGAATCTCGAGATCTCCATAAAAAATCAACATATCAAAGTCTATGCAAATAGAGCCAGTTGATTACGACAAAGAAGTAGTTTTAGTCGATTATGAGGGCAATCCCAGATCTCCAACTCAAACCGAATTGGATACTACATCTATCTTCAACCAGATCGATATTATCACAAATGAATTGTCCACTGATAAAGAATTCCTGAAAAAGGCATTACAACCTCGAAGGATATCCTAAATATCCAACATCAAAAAACTTCTCAAACAAGATTCTCTCAACTATTGCAAGACAAGTTAAGAAGATTGAAGAAAAAATTAAGGAAAAATGACAACAAAAGAAATAAAAAAAATTATTGCAAATACTAATGACGTGAGATTCCCAAAAGTTGAGGAAAGTTCTTTTGTTCATACCAGCTATTTTAGACAAAGTAATCAGTCTCGGCTCGACTCAACAGAAGAGGCACTTGCTCTGATTGAAGAAAAGCTAAACAATCTCTCAATTTTGATAGAACCTTAAGTAATTAAACTTTTAGTGTCATAATAAACCAGATGAGAATGACCTCAAAAAAATTTAAAATGATTTCTCGAAAGAAGAAAAGATGCCCAAAGACAGGTGATAGGTATTGCTTTCACGAGTATTGCTCAAATTCACGAGTACTCAACCTCACCGTCAACCTAGGGATCAGTGATGTGTGCCCATAACCAACACTTTCTAGAATCGAAACATGGCTTTCTTATAACAATAAATAAATTCACGAGTACTTCAATGTTCAAACATCACTTATGTGGAATCAAAACTTGTTTGACCACACACTCCGCCTATGCGTGCATATTCTATCATGTGCGACACAACAATGTTGCATCTCATCGTTATCTCGGTTCCCAACAACACGATCCATGTATCATGATGCAATCTCATGTCTTGAGATACTCAATCATCTTGGTTTTTCTAGACATATTTGTTGGGACAGTTTGGCCGAGTAGTCTAAGGCGCCAGATTTAGGCTCTGGTCCGAAAGGACATGGGTTCAAATCCCACAGCTGTGTCATGATCATACACTTTTTAAATGTGCGGCCTCGTGATCTTGACACGCTCATGATAAACCTAAAGGAGTACTCAATCCCCATTCACATTTTCACCTTTGTTGTACCTTACGTAGGGTTTGCCTTAGGGTTTGAAAAATCAATAATGTGGAACTAAAAATCATTTGACCACCCAATGCATGCATGTTCAATCATGTGCGACACAACATCATTGCATCTCATCATCTGACCCATGCATCGTATTACAATCTCATGTGCTTGACTATCTTGGTTTGTCAAGGCACATCTGTCAAGGCACATCTGTTGTACAGTCGAGTGGTTTAAGTGCTAGATTTGGGCTCTAGTTTAAAAGGGTATGGGTTTAAATCCCCTAGCTATCATTTATTTTCATTTTTTTTTGTAAAGCCTCAAGTCCTACTTATTTTGACTTTTTATGTATCACTATTAACCTCATGGTTTTAAAACTCGTCTATTATGAAGAGATTCTAACCCAACTCCGACCAGTGTCTTGTGATCTTGTCACGCTCACGACAAATCTAAAGGAGTACTCAATCTCCATTCACATTTTTCACTCGACTTTATGCTTTGTTATACCTTAGGCAGAGTTTTTCTTCAGCATTCAAACATCCATAATGTGGAATTAAAACTTGTTTGACCACACATGCCGTCTATGCGTGCATTCAATCATGTGCGACACAACATTGTTGCATCTCGTCGTCATCTCGGTTCCTAACAGCACAACCCATGCATCGTATTGTAATCTCATGTCTCGAGATAGCTCGACTATCTTGATTTGTCCAAACACATTCGTCAGGACAGTTTGGTCGAGTTGTTTAAGGTGCTAGACTTCGACTCTGGTTCAAAAGGGCATGGATTCAAATCCCACAGTTGTCATTTATTTTCATTTTTTGTAAAGCCTCGTGCCTGCTGCTAACACATATTATTTGTTTTGACTTTTTATTTATTGTTGTTAACATCATGGTTTTAAAACGCGTCTACTATGGAGAGAGTCTAGCCCAACTCCGACCAGTGCATCGTGTCAAAGTCATACTTTTTCAAATGTGCGGCTTTGTGATCTTGACACGATCATGACAAACCTTAAGGAGTACTTAATTCCCTTTCATATTTTTCATCTAGCTTTGTGGCTTTGTGGCTTTGTTGGACCTTAGGCAGGGTTTGCCTACGGGTTTCAAACATGAATAATGTGGAATTAAAACTTATTTGACCGCACACGCCGCCTATGAGTGCATGTTCAATCATTTGCAACACAACAACGTTGCATCTCATGGTCATCTCGGTTCCCAACAACACGACCCATGCATCTGATGCAATCTCGTCTAGAGATAGCTCGACTATCTTAGTTAGTCCAAACACAATTGATGGGATAGTTTGGCTTAGTGGTCCAAGGTGCTAGATTTAGTCTGTGGTTCAAAAATGGATTCGTTTTTAATCCCATAACTGTCATTTATTTTTATTTTTTTTAAAACCTCAAGTCCGCTACTAGCACATATAGTCTGTTTCGACATTTTATGTATTGTTAACCTCATGGTTTCAAAATGCGTCAACTATGGGAAGCCTAATCTTGACACGCTCATGGAAAACCTTAATGAGTACTCAATCCCCATTCACATTTTTCACTCGGCTTTGTGGTTTTGTTGGACCTTAGGTAGGATTTTCCTTCGGAATTCAAACATCACTTATGTGGAATTCAAACTTGTTTGACCACACACGCCCTATGCGGGCATGTTCAATAGTGTGCGACACAACACATTGCATTTCATTGTAGATGAGAGCCCCCCAATCAGGAAAGACTCACAGTCAGCTTAAATCATCGAACATCATAACGGAAAGCCTAGATGAAAGCTATCTCGCGATGAAGAAAAGCAAAGGACACCCAATCATACTACTATAAAAAAAAAGTAGTACAAATATAGAAAAAGTAGTACAAATATAGAAAAAGTAGTACAAATATCAAAAGTAAAGTTAGAATGTCTCAAGTCATGGAGAATGATATAAGGGTTGAAGGGCCGTTAATACCTTTTTATATACTGTCTCAAAATTTGCCATAAGTGAACTAAACATCTATGATGAAAGCTAGAGATCAAAATGATTAATATCAGCAGAAGCGTGGTGGGCCCATAACTCACAGGTCCCACGATTGAAACCTAGCTTTGATATCACAATACTACATGTGAAATAACATAGTCAGCAAAAATAAGGGACATTACTTATCCTACAATACATAAAGTGGCAGTGAACCACACATCACTCACCTATCTTTTTTGGTTTGATTGTCCTTCTTTCAGTGTCCCTCCACGAGGCATCTCCGTTATCAAACCGAAGTTAAATCATGCTTCATGATAACGAATTACTTTGTTGATTGAATATCTTAGAGAAAAAAAATACTTGTTTGAGATTTGAATCACTCCGCAGGCAACATCGATCATGTCAAGCTTAGATGATACTAAACATACAACCTAAACTACATAGCATTACAAAAAAAAACTTAGTACTTAGTTAAAAGAAGGCATAAATGATCTTTTTACTACCTTTTTCAAGTCTACAAGACAACATAAGTGGCTATATATAGCCTCAACATGAAACCCTTAACCTTCAAGTAGGAATTTTAAGAGTTGTATCATTCATACATTTAGGACTATAATTAGCCACTATGAAAATGAGGAATTTTAAGCGTTGTGTCATTCATACTTTTAAGGACTATAATTAACAACTGGGAAAATGTAACGATCTTAATTTTTTTTTACTAAAATAGAGTCGTACCATATACATGATGTGATCTTTTTATGTGGAAATATTCATTATAAATATTTCATCAGTCCCATGGACTTACATAATAAAAATAAAATCCGTAAATAAATCGAAAACATATAAGAAATGATAATAAACATATATATCCAAAAACTAGAAAACAAATGATGATGGAGTTGACACACGAGTCGTGTGAGTTGCGACTGACGTGGGAAGCGTGTGCGCTGCACATGAGAAAAGCATGACTAGTTTGTCAGGTCACGCATGCATTTCTCGGAGAGTGTCCTTTTCAGGTTGTGGGCTGCTGGGGAGTGATTTAGTGCTTGTTGGGCCACTCGTGTTGAACCTGGATCCAAAAGTCTATCAGTTTTGTCTCTCTGACATGTTTTCTACTTCTACTAGATCTTTGGCGCTCACTGAAAATGCATTAAGGAAATAAAATGTCATAAAATGCATTTATGTCTATCGCGAGATTTCTGATGCGAGGGTGGTTGCTCCCACGAGATTGCTAACTCTTTTTTTTTTCCTTGTTGTTACCGTAAATGTAACCTAAATGTGAATAAAAATTCATAAAATACATTAGTGAGATCCACGAAAAAAAAAAAACTTGTAACTAGGATAAATAAAACTCATCTTCCTTAAGCTTATATTGCATGATTGAGATGTCTTGATTCGTATCATTCTCCACTTCTTCAAGAGGATTCATCATCGAATCTATTTGTAAAACTTTGCTGCAAAAGTAGGTTAAGAAAGTACAAAAGACCTCACAACACTTTATCACGTGAACACTCAACACTTTATTCACGTGTACACTCAAAGAATTGTTGGCCACTGTTTGCACTCATTTACACAAATTAAGCTCTCTATAAGGACATGGCTGATGTGATGGCTCTAAAAGACCGGTAAATTTTTTTGCGAAATGAAATCATTAAAATTTAAAACATAATTTACATCATACCAAAATAGTGTGCGCACATTAGTAATTTAAAATACAGCATAATAGTTAAAAGACAGAATAAGGAACAGACGCAAAACATTTTAAAATAAAAGGGTTGAGACGGCGGGTGAGGTTAGTCTATGGCACCTGCTACAGAGTCCGCTCTCGACCTCGACCACCTCCTTATTACCTGAAAAAAAATGGAGAATAAGGAATGAGTACAAGACTCAGTAAGTAGTCTACTTGTAGGCTTTTAATCGTGTCCTTGATATGCTAGGTTATCACATTCTTTGTTCTTGCTTGTTCTTGATCTTGTTCTTGTGGTAAGTACTTACGCCCCTATAATTCTTGTTCTTGACTTGGGGTTATTATCTTGATCTTTCTTGAGGACCTTGGTTCTTAAACCCTAAAACCTTGGTTTTCCTTTAATGACCTTAGCACTATGGTTTTTGGTTCTTGGTCATTTGTTCCTAGTTCTTGTCCTTAGAACTAGGATCTTGATCCATGTTATAGTCCTTGATCTTTCTCTTATTCTTGGTACTTTCGTGGTTCTTGTTCTATTATTGTTTCGTTCTCCAAGACACTCCCCCTTGGATTTACGGCACTAGAAATGTACCTGAGAATCCTGTGAACAAGGCTTCATGCATTCTAAGCGGCATAGCTTTAACCTACGTCCAAGGCTTCATGCGTTCCAAGCGACGTAATCTTACCGCATCTTAGAGATATGGTATGCTTGACCTATGCCCAAGGTTTCATGCATTCCAAGCGGCATAGTCTAAAAACCTACATCCAAGGCTTCTTACGTTCCAAGCGATGTAGTCTTAAAACTGCATCAAGGGCTTGCCCTATAATACAGTCTGCTTAATCTATGCCCAAGGCTTCATGCATTCCAAGCGACATAGTCTGAAAACCTACATCAAGGGCTTGCCCTATAATACGGTCTGCTTAACCTATGCCCAAGGCTTCATGCGTTCCAAGCGGCATAGTTTGAAAACCTACATCCAAGGCTTCTTACGTTCCAAGCGATGTAGCCTTAATATTGCATCAAGAGCTTGCCCTATAATATAGTCTGCTTAACCTACGCTCAAGGCTTCATGCGTCCCAAGCAGCGTAGTCTAAGTCATGAGCATGCTGTACCGTGGGAGGTCTTAGGAGGTTCTTGATTCGTGGCTAAGGTAACTTACTCTCTTCTTGTTCCTCTGTGACCTTAGACTACTCCCCTTGATAGACCATAAAGGTCACTTGCTCGGTGCATACTTGAACATGGCATCCTGCAAGTTTGCAGGGCATCTCTAATAGGTGAGGGAAACTTGAGGCATGACATCCTGCAAAGGAAACATGGTGCAAGGCATCCCACCTAGAAGAGGAATTCTTGGGCACCGCTTGGTGGGAGGTCATGAGTCACTTTGGACATGATTGGAGTATTACCTAGCATTCTTGAGTTTCTGTTTCTGAGTTTGGGGACCTTCATCCATCGTCCTTGAGTGGTACCTAGCATTCTTCTTACTTGGGTAGTTGTAAAGCTTGTGTGTTGTTGTTCTTGGTTCTTAATCTTGTAAGTTTCTAAGGTTCTTAATTCCTTGAGACATAAGTTGTAACTTGTATTTGTAACCATATACACCCATCTTAGTGTAAGTTGTTCTAGAAGGTCATAGATTCTTAGGGAGTTCTTTAGAGGGTTCTAGAAGAGTCTGAAGTCTTGTGGTGTTTTCTTTAGGTGTTTCTTGGATCCTAACTTGGTTTAGGTTCCAAACTTACTCCAATCAACTTGAAACCTCAAACTTATCTTCATGTCCTTCATAATCGACCTTATAAGAAGTAGCAAATCATTCGGAGCACGTATAGACCTTGAAATCTCATAAGAAGTTCTAGGGACATTTTGACCATTTCACCCCTAATTCTCTGTTTTGCTATTTAACGTGTTCCAATGCCTTTCAACTTTACCAAATCATCAAACATCATAAAATAGGATCTACTTCAGAGTTTCATAGCATTTGGAGGTCATCTAGGTTATGAACTGTAGGTAGATATCCTTAGGGGCATTATGGTCATTTTGCACCATTTCTTGGTTTACCCACTTATCCTTGTCTAATGACTACTAAACTTCATATAGAACCTCAAAATGCTATAATATGCTCAGAATTAAAATTTTATAGGCAGCGGAGTTCATCTAGTGGGTTATTCTAATGTTACCTAATTACCGAGCAATTTGATAGGTTTAAGGTCTTAACTCGCGGTTCTTTGAGTTTTTCTTTCATCTAATCCTAGTTTGTACTTGGTGTTCATATGAAAATCCAAGCGATTCCTGCAAGTACTTCTTAACAAAAAGTCCAAGGTGGCTACTTACCTCGTTGTCGACATTCAGGACCTCTATTCTTGAGCTTCTGGTACCCGATTTACCTCAGCTTTCCTTTCACAGACTCCTTATTGTGTCTACTTTATGGAACCATATAGTTTTTCACGAAAATCCATCTGGAAGGGGGTTAAAATTGAGAAAAACCGAGGGAAGGTTGAGTTTTGGGTTGACATGACTAGTTCAACTGAACCGGCCACGTCATCGTCTTCTTCCTCCAGACGGGGAGAAGATGCGTGCGACCGTTCGCGCCGCCGTCTGAAACTCGCCCTCCCCAGCTCCTATCACACTGTTTCTCCCCTCGATTCCTTCATAAAACTTAAAGAAGGTGTTACAAGGAAGAGCTAGGGATTGATTTTATACCTTCTCATCTGATTGTAGCCTAAGATATTTGCTTCCAAAGTTCGTCCAAAGTAAAAACAGAGGATTTCTTATTAGGTAGCCGATTCTAGGGGTTTTTTAGGCTCGATTTCTTCACGAAACCTCTTCCTTATTGTTCCCTTAAGCTAAAGGAATGACTTTGAGTGTAGGACCTTAATTTTGAGAAATCACTCTCGGTCTGCAAGTTACCCGACGTCTCCGATTTACAATCTCTTGAGTATCTCGTTCTTTGACGTTTCAGCTCTTTATTCCTTCATCAAAGTTACTCATCTACTTTTTCTGAAGCTAAAGGAATCCTTAATTTGAAGGAAAAGTGGCCGTAGATAGGAATTCGACACTTACCTCCAACTTGAGCCCGAAACGGATTTTCTTCAATTGGGAACGTTCCTGAGATTATTTCTCTTTGCGGTCTTCTATGGAAACATTCCTTGTTGGTGCAAAAACCTATTGGGGTCGTCCTTGCTCGAAGAATACTTGTATATCCTTGGATTGGAATTTTGAGTTTTCCTCGAAGCTTTTTAATGGCGGATTGGATTGGGGGAATGGTTTTTAGGCACTTTCAGGACTCTATTCCTTCATAGAACTTGTGGGTAATGTTGTTTAGAAGCTATAGGAACCGATTTGAAAATGAAATGGTGGAGAATTGCTCTCGAATTTGGAAGAAACCTGAGAGTAGGAGACCCAAAATCTAAACACTTATTGCCAACAGCTAGGTGCTCGACCTTGCTCGCTTCTTGTTCCAAACGATTGCCCCAACTACAGAATTTATAGGGAAAACTTAAACCAACATTGGGAGCTCCAGAATCCTCATGAATTGTCGGTTGGATTTTCTAGCAAATTCGTCAGAAATATCAACTCCGATCAGAGCCTCACCGATCTTGGTTTTGAATCCTAGCCGTTGGATGTGACGATCCGTGAGTTTTCTAGAATATATACAAGTTTGGAGGAGATCCAACGGCTGAGAGTCGACATTCGAAGGATTTTATGTAGAAGGCACTGTGAAGGTTTTGATTTTTTAGCAGAATGGCAAATCCGTAATTATCCTTAACTTCAAGGGTATTTTGGTAATTTGCCACTTTCCGAATATTTTATTATTAATTTCTCGAAAAATCCATAATTTTCCTAAAAATTCTTCATCTCTTGTTGGTCATTTTTCCGGTCTTGAACACTTGAAATTCCTTCTAGATAAGGAATTAAAAATCTTGCAAGATCCTTGATAATTTGAAAAATGACATTTTCGTCCCTTTCGCTTATGCTTTCATTCCAATCCTTCTCCAAAGGTCTTAAGTCCTTAAGATTACTCCTTAGGGTATAGAAATGACTTACTAAGTCTCGTTTCTTTGCTTAATCCTCGTAATTTCTTTCCTTGGATCTTTTGGGTCGTGCATAGGTGGCTTTCCTTCACTTTTAGGGTGTTACAATACGTGACTAGATTACTCAAATTTGATTGGAAATTGTTTATGTATGCAGGTACAAGCAAACCATTGGGCACAAAAGGAAGCTATCTTAAAGGTATTTCATGCAGGACTTCAATGATTGCAAGGATAATGTTTTTTGTGATTGTAAATTAAACATCTGCTTCTGTCATGGGAAGAAGCATCCCTTCAACTTCAACACCAACTCTCACAAATGAGTAAGAACATTCATTTAGAAGACAACAAGGAAATCAAAGAAGTGCCTCTCAACAACTAATCAATATAATGAAGATGATCATAAAGAACTTGATCGATGTGACCCTGTATTTAGATTCTCATAATAAATAAATGATATTTTTGTTTAGTTCGTGTGCCTCTCAAGGTTTCGGGTCATAGTATATCATACGAATACAAGATACATTGACATGCTCGTTCCACATGAAGCTATTTAATGCAACAAATTATTCATAACAACATACCATAAAGAATCATATACATGTCAAAGACATCGTGAGTCATAAATCGAGACTCGAATCTATCTCAAACTCTATAGCTCCATAGTTCATACACAGTCTCGTCTCGGGTGTGCAGTTAGTTTCTATTTAAAAAGATGAGTAGTGTGATATAGTAACAATGTTTAGAAACTGCTCAATTTTGAAGGACAAGAAAGAGAGTTATCTAAAAATTATTGTTATAATTATTTATATTATGATTGCGATTATTATATTATGATGAGACGGTTTAGGTGAGATCTACCGTAGACCTAACTTTCAATTCCCTTATGGAATCTAGTCGGTCTAGGGATCATCTCTGCTCCTCTCTTCTTGAGAATTTATACATCCCTCATTATTATATGGACAACTATCTCTCGAGTTCTGGTTTAGGTTTATCCTCAATAGAAAAATAAAGTAGAGCATCTAGAACCCAAGTGGAGAGCATGCATGTGGAGTGTGTAGAAAAGTACAATGCATCCAAATCTACCGATAAATGAAATTAGAGCCAAAGCCAAAACATGATGTTTTAATCCATAAGACACAAAATCATATTTGCATACGTGCATTTCTCGACCTTAATAGTGGGGTCACTTCCTGAGTATTTTTAAATATTCATTCTATCATTAAAAAAAATTTACAGTAATGAAAAGGACATATAAACTGTTGTTGACTTCTCCTATGGAGGCTATAGAACGAAATCTTTTATGCTGAATCCAACATTTATTTATATTTTTCTATCTTTTTTAATTTCGTTTTACAAGAGTCACTATGGGGTCACCTCCCGAGTATTTTTCAATATTCATTCGACCATTAAAAATAAAGGTTTGAAATATTTGTTTAGAATCACATCCAAAATATAGGATCATTACCATCAAATTTTGAAAAATTCATTGGTTGATTATTGTAGGTGAGTCTTTTTAGCTATTCCCCTTTAGGTTATCATACCATATTTTGGTTTCATATTACCTAATTTAGCAAATATTCCTCAATTATATAAAAGTTTTGGGTACAAAATTGAAGACACAAAATTATCATCACCCTAAAATCTCTACCGAAGTCATGGACAAGAACATTTCTATCAAGTTTGCTTTCCTAGCTGCAATCATCTTGTTATTCACCACAATCGATATAGGTTTAGAATATGTTGTAGTTATTAAAATTATATATCTTTTTTTTTTTAAATGATTAAAATGATCTCAATTCATTACATGCATCCCTTTTCTGATCTTGTAGGTTAATTTTGTTCATCATAATATTTCTTGTGTACTAAATTCATAACATCCCATTTAATGTCGTATTTCTAAAATCAAATATTAGTAAAGTAATTGAATGTCCCATGATGGGATGGACAACAATGAAACTCACCTCACCCCATCAAACCATTTTACAATACAACATAATGGTAAACAAACTTAGTCTCAACTTGGCTTTCGTTGTTGCGATGATATTGCTCCTCGTCTCTTCTTTCAGCAACTGTCAATCTTATTTATTTTTCTTCTCTTTTGTTGTTCTTCATTTTAAAAGCCTATATTTCAATTTTATGATAATATTGAGGAAAATGTCGATAAAATAATTGTATGTCTAGATATTACGAATTGTATAAATAACTTTATTTTTGTTTTTCATGGATTAGTTATATGTTGAGTGAGGATATAATATGTTGAAATGATTCGTGTTGATCTATGGGGATAGTTTTCACTCTTAGAAACAAGGAGTAAGTAATGTAATCTTGTCAGAGTGGAATGTCGAGGCCATCAGATGTTGAATCTGAATTTCGAATCTTGATCTGAATCTTCGTCGCAAGGCATTACATATTATATATATATATATATATATATATATATATAATGAGTTTCAATTGTAGGAACTTTAAAATTAAGTGTGTTTTGGAGGAAGCAATTGTTTTTGGGTATCCTCCTAGAAAATTTCCTAAGAAGCATATGATTGAGATCAAATAATGTCGAAATGACCCATGTATGTCTTTGGTGATATTCTTCACCTCTTAGAAACTAGGTGTCAGTAACTTGACCATGTCGCTAGGGTTGCATAGGAATGTCGGTGCCATCAAGTATCGACTTCAGATTATGAATCCTATGCATATTGTGTTATAAACAGTATTAGGCGACACCTCTCCTAGTAGATACAAACAACGTGTAAATTTCTTTTCAATGGCTCAATCACATGACCTAAAAAATTAAACGTAATTTTCATTATGTTGGATGACTTCTAAGTATGTTAGTGAGAACAAAACATGTTGGTATGTCGGGACTGTCTTCCCTCTTAGAACCGAGGACTAGGTAACGTGAGCATGTTGCAGGAGAATGTCGGAGGCTTCAAATGCTAAGAATCCTAGACATCGAGCTGAAATTTAGTACTCTTTGATTATACGTGACTAAATGGCTCAAATTTGATTGGAAATTATTTACGTATGCAGGTACAAGCAAACCATTAGGCACAAAAGGCAACTATCTTAAAGGTATTTCATGCAGGACTGCAGATGATGATTGCAGGGATAATGTGTTTTGTGATTGTAAATTAAACATTTGCTTTTGTCATGGCAAGAAGAATCCCTTCAACTTCAACTCCAACTCTCACAAGATGAGTAAGAACATTCATTTAGAAGACAACAAGGAGATCAAAGAAGTGCCTCAAAACAACTAATCAATATAATGAAGATGATCATAAAGAACTTGATCGATGTGACCCTGTATTTAGATTCTCATAATAAATAAACGATATTTTTGTTTAGTTCGTGTGCCTCTCAAGGTTTCAGGTCATAGTATATCATACGAATGCAACATACATTGACATGCTCGTTTCACATGAAGCTATTTAATAGAACAAATTATTCATATAACAACATATCATAAAGAATCATATACACGACAAAGACATAATGAGTCAAAAATCGAGACTCGACTCTATCCCGAACTGTATAGCTCCATAGTTCATACACACTCTGGTCTAGGGTGTGCAGTTAGTTTCTATTTAAAAAGAAAGAGTAGCTTGATATAGTAGTAACATTTTGATAAGATAAGAAATCACTACAAGGGGAGTAAGATTCGGATTACCTTGTCGATCGAATATCTCAAGTCAAGAAGAACGCTTGATTGAGATTCGAATCACTCCACAAGCAAGATCGATCATGTCTAGCTTGAATGATTCTTGTTGATCAAATATCTCAACACAAGAACACTTGTTTGAGATTCGAATCACTCCACAAGCAAGATTGATCATGTCGAGCTTGAATGATTCTACATGCAACCTAAACTACATAGAGTTGCAAAGAAACTCAGCCATTGGCTAAGAAAAAGCACAAATGCTTCTTTTAATATATTTTCCAAGTCTTCCTTACAAATACAACAAACATGGCTTTATATAGCTTCAAAATGAAACTATTAAAGGCATTCCAAAAGTTGTAACATTCACACTTTATGGCCATAATTAGCCATTATGTAAATGTAACCGAAATTAAATAAAAAGTCTTAAAACACAATAACTCTAAATTATAACCCACCCAAAATTTACAACAATCAAACTTTATTCTTCTTCAATGTAGCATGAATTGAAACATCTTTTGATAATTTTGACAACCTTTTCTTCACATCTTCATTGAAGCATATTGTATGATTGATGTCTCTTGGTTCATATCATTCTCCACTTCTTCAAGAGGATTCGTCCTCGAATCTATTTGTGTAACTTTGCTGCAAAAAAATAAGTTATGGAAATACGTAGGACCTCACAACACTCTTTCACGAGTATATGCTCAAGGAATTTTAGGCCACTCTTTTTACACACGTTTACACAAATGAAGCTCTCATTCTCACCTCTCAAAATTGTAAATAGAGCAAAAATTGAATTTTGAACTTTGGGTCGATTAAAATCTAAAAAGATGAAAGTAAATAAAAATCAAATTGAAAAAGAATGCAAAGGAAACATATATCCGATCTTGAGCCTGAAGCTCTGATACCAAATGATAAGATAAGGAATCAATACAAGGGGAATAAGATTCGGATTACCTTGTCGATCGAATATCTCAAGCCAAGAACACTTTGTTTGAGATTCGAATCACTCCACAAGCAAGATTGATCATGTCGAGCTTGAATGATTCTACATGCAATCTAAACTACATAGAATTGCAAAGAAACTTAGCCATTGGCTAAAGAAAAGCACAAATGCTTCTTTTGATATATTTTCCAAGTCTTCCTTACAAATACAACAAACATGGCTTTATATAGCTTCAAAATGAAACTATTAAAGCCATTCCAAAAGTTGTAACATTCACACTTTATGGCCATAATTAGCCATTATGTAATTGTAACCTAAAGTAATTAAATAGTCTTAAAATACATTAATGAAATACAATAACTCTAAATTCTAATCCACCCAAAATTTATCATATGAAACTTTATTCTTCTTCAATGTTGCATGAATTGAAATATCTTTTGATGATTTCAACAATATTTTCTTCACATCTTCATTGAAGCATATGTTATGATTGATGTCTCTTGGTTCATATCACATTTAAAAAATGCTCAATTTAGAAGGACAAGAAAGAGATTAAGAGAGAGAAAGAGAGTTATCTAAAAATTATTGTCATAATTATTTATATTATGATTAGGATTACGATTATTATATTATGATGAGACGGTTCAGGTGAAATCTATCATGGACATAACTTTTAATTCCCTTATGGAATCTAGTCGGTTTGGGGAACATCTTTGCTCCTCTCTTATAGAGAGCATATACATCCCTCATTATTATATTTATGACTATCTCTCAAGCTTTGGTTTAGGTTCCTCAATAGAAAAAAAATAAAATAGAGCATCTAGAACCCAAGCTGGGAGCATGTGCGTGGGCAGTGTGCAGAAAAGTACAATGCATCCAAATCCACCAAAAAATGAAATTAGAGCCAAAGCCAAGACATGATGTTTTATGCCACTAGACACGAAATTGATGGTGTTAATATAACACACGCGGAAGCAATTTGAATCTTAGGCACTTTTAGAACATCAATTATTGTAAATAACTAGCATGTTCATAAGTATTAAAACTTAATGAGTTTAAATACTAACCTTCTGTAGTTCAAACTCCTTTTGCCTCACGAACCAGTTTCGAACCACCACTAGTGTCTTCTCCACTATCCTCCGGCCTTAGAACGGGATTGTGGAATCCGGTGAGTGACTAAACTTGGGAGGGATTTTGTACATGTGAAGAGAGTGTTTGTGAGAGGTTTTTCTCAAGGTTTTTCACCAAGATGAAGAAGACCTTCCATGTATCATGATCACTCTATTTAAAGAGTCATGTTTGCATGTTCATGCAAATTTGAGATCACCAAATTTTGACACTTAAAATTTCACTAAAATGTTTGGGATTATTTGGCAAGCATGCATGTTTGAGTTAACCAAATTTTGACACTCAAAATTCCACTCAAACTTGTGGGGTTTATTTGGTAAACATGTAAGTTTGGTTAAACCAAATTTTGACACCTCAACATTCCACTAACATGGATTTTTCCATTAGATGAAAGTCAACATTTTGACTTTCTTCATTTTAATTCAACAATTAATTTGAATAATGAATTTCAAATTAAAGTAAGATTAAATGATTAATTAAACTATTTAATTAATATTTAATATTAATTCAAATGCCAATCCCAATCAATTCCGACACATAATTGATTAAGATATTTAAATCTTATTTAAATATCTCAGATTCTCTCTTTTTGTTTAATTCGTAAATAAAACAAAATTGCGGTTAAATATATCGTATATATGTAACGCATATTCCCTAATTTGAATTCGAACACTTCGAACTCACTCGTCACACTATTCTATGGTTTAGTCCGATATGAGCTAGCAGAGGGACCTAATGGACCTATAGATCATGGGCTCCAACGATCCAAGATTAACCGGTTAAACTCATTAACCTGGTTAACCAACATTCGTTAACTACTAGGACACTCCACTATAGCCTAGTAGTTGCACTCCCCTCACTATAGATATATTTCTGTCCATCTGATTCAACCATGATTAGTAAGTCGATCCTTCACAGGTTGTTCGTAACTAGAGTTGGGTCAATTTACTGTTTTACCCCTAAAGTTACTTCTTGTTCCTTATGTCTCACTGATCCTCTAATGAACAATTGGTTTGTGGTCCAACCAGTAAACCGAATCCCTCTCAGGCCAATGAGAGGGTGGGGCCTCTTGTTCAAGACCTGGAGTCAGTGCTTAAGGGAACTACCTTTCTTCTATCCCTAATAGTGGGTAGGAGTGAATTCCGTCTTGCACCCCACGTCCCCAGCCATTCACCCAGTCTTACCCCTGAAATGGGAGGCCTGTTGAGTCGGCGAATTAGAGCCACTCTCACCCATGCAAATCTAAGGATAATTCCAAATAAACAGGAGTTCATAGTTAGCTCAGAATTAAAACCGAGTTACCTAGGTTATCGAATGAAAAGAAAATCAGTCTCAACAGTAAACGACATTATAAAGTGAGAGTGGTTTTCTTCATGGTCCGATCTTATGCAATACTCATTGCATAGGACGCCCCCACTCACATGTCTCCACATGTACAATTTAGTGATCACATTGTTTATATCATATACAAAAGTGGGCCGCATCCATAGTGTCCCCAGAATAAGGTACTCAGTCTTATCCTTATACTATAGATCATTTTGACTATATACTTGAACTTGATCCCCTCTTATGTCTCAACATATAGTTCAAGTAATCATACTATAGCCAGAGTGTTCTTAGTTTATTGGATTTAGATTAATGATCGTAAAGTTCACTTTATTCAATAATAATTTTTACTGAATAAACATCAATAATAACTTTATTGAAAATAGAATATATCCTTGTTTACAAACTATGAGTTTTAGGATATAAAACCCAACAGAAATCATATTTGCATGTGTGCATTTCTCGACCCTAACATCGGGGTCACTTACTGATTATTTTTCAATATTCATTCTATGATTTTGAAATAATAATAATAATAATTAAAAATACAATTACTCATACCTCTCTCCCATCCAATCTCTCACATTCTGAGTTTGGAGATACAAACAGAAAAAGAAAAAACCCAGATTTATTTGGGGAGAGAAAGAGGAAATCCCTCGTACAATCATTTAACCGAAAGAGATAAAAATTTATTGGTATGATCTTTTTCTTTTAAATTAGCAAAACTTAATTGTGAACAGAATTAATGAAAAATGTGTTTAAATGAAATATATTGATATGAACCAAGAGACATCAATCATACAATATGCTTCAATGAAGATGTGAAGAAAAGGTTGTCAAAATTATCAAAAGATGTTTCAATTCATGCTACATTGAAGAAGAATAAAGTTTGATTGTTGTAAATTTTGGGTGGGTTATAATTTAGAGTAATTTAGAGTTATTGTATTTTAAGACTTTTTATTTAATTTCGGTTACATTTACATAATGGCTAATTATGGCCATAAAGTGTGAATGTTACAACTTTTGGAATGCCTTTAATAGTTTCATTTTGAAGCTATATAAAGCCATGTTTGTTGTATTTGTAAGGAAGACTTAGAAGATATATTAAAAGAAGCATTTGTGCTTTTCTTTAGCCAATGGCTAAGTTTCTTTGCAACTCTATGTAGTTTAGGTTGCATGTAGAATCATTCAAGCTCGACATGATCAATCTTGCTTGTGGAGTGATTCGAATCTCAATCAAGTGTTCTTGTGTTGAGATATTTGATCAACAAGAATCATTCAAGCTAGACATGATCAATCTTGCTTGTGGAGTGATTCGAATCTCAATCAAGCGTTCTTCTTGACTTGAGATATTCGATCGACAAGGTAATCCGAATCTTACTCCCCTTGTAGTGATTCCTTATCTTATCAAAATGTTACTACTATATCAAGCTACTCTTTCTTTTTAAATAGAAACTAACTGCACACCCTAGACCAGAGTGTGTATGAACTATGGAGCTATAGAGTTCGGGATAGAGTCGAGTCTCGATTTTTGACTCATTATGTCTTTGTCGTGTATATGATTCTTTATGATATGTTGTTATATGAATAATTTGTTCTATTAAATAGCTTCATGTGAAACGAGCATGTCAATGTATGTTGCATTCGTATGATATACTATGACCTGAAACCTTGAGAGGCACACGAACTAAACAAAAATATCGTTTATTTATTATGAGAATCTAAATACAGGGTCACATCGATCAAGTTCTTTATGATCATCTTCATTATATTGATTAGTTGTTTTGAGGCACTTCTTTGATCTCCTTGTTGTCTTCTAAATGAATGTTCTTACTCATCTTGTGAGAGTTGGAGTTGAAGTTGAAGGGATTCTTCTTGCCATGACAAAAGCAAATGTTTAATTTACAATCACAAAACACATTATCCCTGCAATCACAAAATATCGTTGTGTGTGTTGTGTTCTGAAAAATATGAAGAGGTGATGAGTTTACTTAGTGATAAAGTTGAGAAAACTATGGAAATTGTGTATTGTGTTCTATGTTGTGTGTTGTGTTCTTAAAAATATGAAGAGGTGATGAGTTTAAATAGTGATGAAGTTGTAAAAATAGGAATTGACACGGACCACTAAAACGTGAAGACATAAAAATAATATTTATTTATTTTTAAATTTATGGTAAAAAATTATGGACCACATATTTTTATATATATATATATATATATATATTATTTTAAATGAATATTCAAAACATTTTAAATTCATTTTCATTATATATATATAAATATATTTAAATGTAATAATATAATAAAAAAAATATTAATAAAAACCACGTGGGTAACATTTAAAAAGTAATTAGAAAGTTTTATAAATCTAATTGAAATATTATAAATGTAATTTAAATAATTTTATAATTCAAGAAAACTAGTTTTCATTGAAATAGTAACCGATAATTTTTATTTTAGATTAAAGCAATTGAAAATTTCACCATTTGTTACTCTACCAAAGTTATAAATGTCATACTTTGATTGGTCCATGATGCCAATTTTGCCCAAGGGTCCATGATGTCAATTTTGTCACCACATCATCACGTCAACTATCTTGTTTTGAATTTGATTGGTCCATGATGCCAATTTTGCGCAACACAACAACGTTGCTTCTTATTGTTATATCAGTTCCCAACAATAGGATCCATGCATCATGATATGATGCATGACCATCTTAGTTTGCTCAAACACATACGTTGGGAACTGACCCATGGGTCAATCATCTCATTACGACATTTGAAACCATCTGGATTCTCTTGAGCATCAGACTCTCCCGTGTACATGCTAAATCATTTACGACATACTTTCTTGATAACGGGTGCATGATCCAACCTTCGACACATGGGTTAGGGAGCAATATTGGCACACCTGTGCCATCTCTTACTTTCTTGTTTCTTTCATCAAGCATAGAAAATGTTATCTATTTTAAGATTAAGATCAATCATTAGCTCAGGCATAAATCTTGACTTGGAAAAATATGCAAATAAGGGCCACATTTTATGGGACAAGGGTAATGTGCCATTGCAACCATATCACAATCCTCACCCAAATCTTGTTAAACATGTCATAATCTAATAATCATGCCAAAAACTTGATGATGCAATATAAAATTTTCAAATGACTCACCGTGTCAAAGGAATCATCATTTTCAAATGACAATTGTAGTCGGTGGCGTTTGTTGTTAAAAACCTTGAGGATGTGAATCTAAGAACGATCATTAAGGACATATATTGTGTCTTCTTCTTCAATGATGGAAGGAGAAGACGCTAAATCAATTGAGGCGCCCTCTTGAAGAATCTTTTAAAAATCACCTACCAAAGATGTTTGGGCTAAAACTGCGAGTAGCCTAGACATTGAGTTAAGAAATTCAGTGTTTTTCCTTTGTGGCAGATCTTGTAAATGACCATTGTTCGAAAGACATATCAAAACTATTTACTTTTCGTTAAAGGATCGTCATATCCTTTCTGCCCTCATGTTTGATGTTCATATAGAGAACCTTAACATCTCATTAGATACTCACTTCATAGTAGTCATTTTCAGTATATTTTACAAGTTAAGCATTCAAATATCTCCCCCACAACTCTTAGATCTTCTCCAAAAAGATTTACTATGCTCATAGAGGTAAATCTGGAGAAATCGTCAACCTGTTTCCAAAACCCTTTCATGGGATCAAATTACTAAGAATTCTACCTGGATCCTTAAATATGTGAGCCTTCCAATCTTGAAAGACCCATAGTTTGCACAAATCATCGAACATGATGATGGAAAACGTAAAAGTAAAATTCAATGAAAATTAAATTTTCTTTCCAAAGGTAAAGATTCTTAAGCTCGAGATCTAGTACCTCAGGAATCTCGAGATCTCCATAAAAAATCAACATATCAAAGTCTATGCAAATAGAGCCGGTTGATTACAACAAAGAAGTAGTTTTAGTCGATCATGAGGGCAATCCCAGATCTCCAACTCAAACCGAATTGGATACTACATCTATCTTCAACCAGATCGATATTATCACAAATGAATTGTCCACTGATAAAGAATTTCTGAAAAAGGCATTACAACCTGGAAGGATATCCTAAATATCCAACATCAAAATAACTTCTCAAACAAGATTCTCTCAATCATTGCAAGACAAGTTAAGAAGATTGAAGAAAAAACTAAGGAAAAACGACAACGAAAGAAATAAAAAAAACTATTGCAAATATTAATGGCGTGAGATTCCCAAAAGTTAGGAAAGTTCTATTGTTCATACCAGCTATTTTAGACAAAGTAATTAGTCTTGGCTCGACTCAACAGAAGAGGCACTTGCTCTGATTGAAGAAAAGCTAAACAATCTCTCAATTTTGATAGAACCTTAAGTAATTAAACTTTTAGTGTCATAATGAATCAGATGAGAATGACCTCAAAAAATTTTAAAATGATTTCTCGAAAGAAGAAAAGATGCCCAAAAAACTAGACCTCATCAACAAAATTGTTAAATTAGAGGACAAAGTCCAAAAAACTAGATGAAGAAAAATTGTTATCCTAAGCCCTCTTTCCCCAATGTTCCGTGCGAAGAAAAAACTCAAATGACTCAATCCACCTATGAAGGAACATGCATACATAAGTGGAATATAGATGGTCTATCCGGTCATCTAGTCATAAATGTAATCAAC
This sequence comes from Cucurbita moschata, assembly GCF_002738365.1. Taxonomy (NCBI): domain Eukaryota; kingdom Viridiplantae; phylum Streptophyta; class Magnoliopsida; order Cucurbitales; family Cucurbitaceae; genus Cucurbita; species Cucurbita moschata. Next base: position 822,587 of record NW_019268586.1, on the reverse strand, counting down.
AAAATGTTGATGGGAGCTATCGCCTATAGGCTTCGAGGTAAGTTTGACCACGCTATTACTCAAATTGTAACTTTTGGTTTCACAGGAGTACTCAAGGATGGGTTGGAGAAGCATATCTCCGACAAAGAAAAGCAAAGGATACTCAACCATACTACTATAGAAAAAGAAGTACAAATATAAAAAGTGAAATTGAAATATCTCAAGTTATGGAGAATGATATAAGTGTTGAATAGCCATTAATACCCTTTTATATATTGTCTTAAAGTTTGTCGTAGGCGAACTAGAAATCCTTACTGAACGTTTGAGAAAATTCTTATGATTATAAGATGCGAAAAGTTAGCTACTTCTGATGGTACAAAGATATAATTGTAACTAAGGTTATGACAAGATATGATAGTACCCTTTAATTATGGATGATGCGCTTCATTGAAGGACTTCCAAAGTATATTCCTCAAAGGATAACTACCGCTCTCAATGAAGAGTGTAAGCATAAGATTCCTTGGAATGAATTCACATATGGTGATTTAGGTTATGTAATAGCCAAGTCAACTGCCAGCAAATATTGTTTACTTTGGCCTGTTACGTATCGTCGTGAGTCTGATGGTTTTAAAAGCATATGTTAGGGATAAAAATGATATTAATTAACTAATCAGAGTGGCGTAGCGGAAGCGTGGTGGGCCCATAACGTACAGGTCCCAGGATTGAAACCTGGCTTTGATACCAACAATAAATAACAGTCCATACTCATACTCAGGAACTTCACCAAACTCTTTTAAATACTCTGTCCAACTCATGGTTGTAAAACAGTTTGGCTGAGTGGTCTACGGCGCCGGATTTAGGCTCTGGTCCAAAAGGGTGTGGGTTTAAACCCCACCGCTGTCAAGATCATACACTTTTTAAATGTGCGGCCTCGTGATTAAGGAGTACTCAATCCCCATTCACATTTTTCACCCTTTGTACATTTTTCACCCTTTGTTATACCTTACGTAGGGTTTGCCTTATGGTTTGACTTATGGTTTGAAAAATCAATAATGTGGAACTAAAAATTATTTGACCACACCCAATGCATGCATGTTCAATTATGTGCGACACAACATAATTGCATCTCATCATCCGACCCATGCATCGTATTCCAATCTCATGTCTAAAGATAGGTTGACTATCTTGGTTTGTCAAGGCACATCTGTTGTACAGGAGTGGTTTTTTTAAATCCCCTACTTGTTTTGACTTTTTATGTATTACTATTAACCTCGAGGTTCTAAAACTTGTCAATTATGAAGAGATTCTAACCCAACTCCGACCAGTGTCTCGTGATCTTGTCACGCCACGACAAATCTAAAGGAGTACTCAATCTCCATTCAAATTTTTCACTCGACTTTATGCTTTGTTATACACGACAAATCTAAAGGAGTACTCAATCTCCATTCAAATTTTTCACTCGACTTTATGCTTTGTTATACCTTAGGCAGAGTTTTTCTTCAGCATTCTCCATTCAAATTTTTCACTCGACTTTATGCTTTGTTATACCTTAGGCAGAGTTTTTCTTCAGCATTCAAACATCCATAATGTGGAACGACTTTATGCTTTGTTATACCTTAGGCAGAGTTTTTCTTCAGCATTCAAACATCCATAATGTGGAATTAAAACTTGTTTGACCACACACGCCGTCTATGCGTGCATGTTCAATCATGTGCGACACACCATTGTTGCATCTCGTCTTCATCTCGGTTCCTAACAGCACAACCCATGCATCGTATTGTAATCTCATGTCTCGAGATAGCTCGACTATCTTGATTTGTCCAAACACATTCGTCGGGACAGTTTGGTTGAGTTGTCTAAGGTGCAAGACAATCAATAATGTGGAACTAAAAATTATTTGACTACACCCAATGCATGCATGTTCAATCATGTGCGACACAACATCATTACATCTCATCATCCGACCCATGCATCGTATTGCAATCTCATGTCTAGAGATAGCTTGACTATCTTGAGTTGTCAAGGCACATCTGTTGTACAGTCGAGTGGTTTTTTTTAAATCCCCTAGCTATCATTTATTTTCATTTTTTTGTAAAGCCTCAAGTCCTACTTGTTTTGACTTTTTATGTATCACTATTATCCTCGTGGTTTTAAAACTCGTCTATTATGAAGAGATTCTAACCCAACTCCGACCAGTATCTCGTGAACTTGTCACGCTCACTACAAATCTAAAAAAGTACTAAATCTCCATTCAAATTTTTCACTCGACTTTAGGCTTTGTTATACCTTAGGCAGCGTTTTTCTTCAGCATTCAAACATCCATAATGTGGAATTAAAACTTGTTTGACCACACACGCCGTCTATGCGTGCATGTTCAATCATGTGCGACACAACATTGTTGCATCTCGTCGTCATCTCGATTCCTAACAGAACAACCCATGCAACGTATTGTAATCTCATGTCTCGAGATAGCTCGACTATCTTGATTTGTCCAAACACATTCGTCAGGACAGTTTGGTTGAGTTGTCTAAGGTGCTAGACAATCAATAATGTGGAACTAAAAATTATTTGACCACACCCAATGCATGCATGTTCAATCATGTGCGACACAACATCATTGCATCTCATCATCCGACCCATGCATCGTATTGCAATCTCATGTCTAGAGATAGGTTGACTATCTTGGTTTGTCAAGGCACATCTGTTGTACAGTCGAGTGGTTTTTTTAAATCCCCTCGCTATCATTTATTTTCATTTTTTTGTAAAGCCTCAAGCCCTACTTGTTTTGACTTTTTATGTATCACTATTAACCTCGTGGTTTTAAAACTCGTCTATTATGAAGAGATTCTAACCCAACTCCGACCAGTGTCTCATGATCTTGTCACGCTCACGACAAATCTAAAGGAGTACTCAATCTCCATTCAAATTTTTCACTCGACTTTATGCTTTGTTATACCTTAGGCAGAGTTTTTCTTCAGCATTCAAACATCCATAATGTGGAATTAAAACTTGTTTGACCACACACGCCGTCTATGCGTGCATATTCAATCATGTGCGACACAACATTGTTGCATCTCGTCGTCATCTCGGTTCATAACAACACAACCCATGCATTGTATTGTAATCTCATGTCTCGAGATAGCTCGACTATCTTGATTTGTCCAAACACATTCGTCCGGACAGTTTGGTTGAGTTGTCTAAGGTGCTAGACAATCAATAATGTGGAACTAAAAATTATTTGACCACACCCAATGCATGCATGTTCAATCATGTGCGATACAACATCATTGCATCTCATCATCCGACCCATGCATCGTATTGCAATCTCATGTCTAGAGATAGGTTGACTATCTTGGTTTGTCAAGGCACATCTGTTGTACAGTCGAGTGGTTTTTTTTAAATCCCCTAGCTATCATTTATTTTCATTTTTTTGTAAAGCCTCAAGCCCTACTTGTTTTGACTTTTTATGTATCACTATTAACCTCGTGGTTTTAAAACTCGTCTATTATGAAGAGATTCTAACCCAACTCCGACCAGTGTCTCGTGATATTGTCACGCTCACGACAAATCTAAAGGAGTACTCAATCTCCATTCAAATTTTTCACTCGACTTTATGCTTTGTTATACCTTAGGCAGAGTTTTTCTTCAGCATTCAAAAATCCATAATGTGGAATTAAAACTTGTTTGACCACACACGCCGTCTATGCGTGCATGTTCAATCATGTGCGACACAACATTGTTGCATCTCATCGTCATCTCGGTTCCGAACAGCACAACCCATGCATCGTATTGTATCTCATGTCTCGAGATAGCTCGACTATCTTGATTTGTCCAAACACATTCGTCAGGACAGTTTGGTTGAGTTGTCTAAGATGCTAGACAATCAATAATGTGGAACTAAAAATTATCTGACCACACGCAATGCATGCATGTTCAATCATATGCGACACAACATCATTGCATCTCATCATCCGACCCATGCATCGTATTGCAATCTCATGTCTAGAGATAGGTTGACTATCTTGGTTTGTCAAGGCACATCTGTTGTACAGTCGAGTGGTTTTTTTAAATCCCCTCGCTATCATTTATTTTCATTTTTTTGTAAAGCCTCAAGCCCTACTTGTTTTGACTTTTTATGTATCACTATTAACCTCGTGGTTTTAAAACTCGTCTATTATGAAGAGATTCTAACCCAACTCCGACCAGTGTCTCATGATCTTGTCACGCTCACGACAAATCTAAAGGAGTACTCAATCTCCATTCAAATTTTTCACTCGACTTTATGCTTTGTTATACCTTAGGCAGAGTTTTTCTTCAGCATTCAAAAATCCATAATGTGGAATTAAAACTTGTTTGACCACACACGCCGTCTATGCGTGCATGTTCAATCATGTGCGACACAACATTGTTGCATCTCATCGTCATCTCGGTTCCGAACAGCACAACCCATGCATCGTATTGCAATCTCATGTCTAGAGATAGCTTGACTATCTTGAGTTGTCAAGGCACATCTGTTGTACAGTCGAGTGGTTTTTTTAAATCCCCTAGCTATCATTTATTTTCATTTTTTTGTAAAGCCTCAAGCCCTACTTGTTTTGACTTTTTATGTATCACTATTAACCTCGTGGTTTTAAAACTCGTCTATTATGAAGAGATTCTAACCCAACTCCGACCAGTATCTCGTGATATTGCCATGCTCACGACAAATCTAAAGGAGTACTCAATCTCCATTCAAATTTTTCACTCGACTTTATGCTTTGTTATACCTTAGGCAGAGTTTTTCTTCAGCATTCAAAAATCCATAATGTGGAATTAAAACTTGTTTGACCACACACGCCGTCTATGCGTGCATGTTCAATCATGTGCGACACAACATTGTTGCATCTCATCGTCATCTCGGTTCCGAACAGCACAACCCATGCATCGTATTGTATCTCATGTCTCGAGATAGCTCGACTATCTTGATTTGTGCAAACACATTCGTCGGGACTGTTTGGTTGAGTTGTCTAAGGTGCTAGACAATCAATAATGTGGAACTAAAAATTATTTGACCACACCGTTTGGTTGAGTTGTCTAAGGTGCTAGACAATCAATAATGTGGAACTAAAAATTATTTGACCACACCCAATGCATGCATGTTCAATCGTGCTAGACAATCAATAATGTGGAACTAAAAATTATTTGACCACACCCAATGCATGCATGTTCAATCATGTGCGACACAACATCATTGCATCTCATCATCCGACCCATGCATCGTATTGCAATCTCAAGTCTAGAGATAGCTTGACTATCTTAGTTTGTCAAGGCACATCTGTTGTACAGTCGAGTGGTTTTTTTTAAATCCCCTAGCTATCATTTATTTTCATTTTTTTGTAAAGCCTCAAGCCCTACTTGTTTTGACTTTTTATGTATCACTATTAACCTCGTGGTTTTAAAACTCGTCTATTATGAAGAGATTCTAACCCAACTCCGACTAGTGTCTCGTGATCTTGTCACGCTCACGACAAATCTAAAGGAGTACTCAATCTCCATTCACATTTTTCACTGACTTTATGCTTTGTTATACCTTAGGCAGAGTTTTTCTTCAGCATTCAAATATCTATAATGTGGAATTAAAACTTGTTTGACCACACACGCCGTCTATGCGTGCATGTTCAATCATGTGCGACACAACATTGTTGCATCTTGTCGTCATATCGGTTCCTAACAGCACAACCCATGCATCGAATTGTAATCTCATGTCTCGAGATAGCTCGACTATCTTGATTTGTCCAAACGCATTTGTCAGGACAGTTTGGTCGAGTTGTCTAAGGTGCTAGACTTCGACTCTGTTTCAAAAGGGCTTGGATTCAAATCCCACAGCTGTCATTTATTTTCATGTTTTCTAAAGCCTCGTGCCCACTGCTAACACATATTGTTTGTTTTGACTTTTTATTTATTGTTGTTAACATCATTGTTTTAAAACGCGTCTACTATGAAGAGAGTCTAGCCCAACTCTGACTAGTGCATCGTGTCAAAGTCATACTTTTTCAAATGTGCGGCTTTGTGATCTTTTCACGATCATGACAAACCTTAAGGAGTACTTAATTCCATTTCATATTTTTCATTTAGCTTTGTGGCTTTGTGGCTTTGTTGGACCTTAGGCAGGGTTTGCCTACGGGTTTCAAACATGAATAATGTGGAATTAAAACTTATTTGACCGCAGACGCCGCCTATGCTGGGGTGTGATTTAGTGCTTGTTGGACCACCCGTGTTGAACCTGGATCCAAAAGTCTATCGGTTTTGTCTCTCTGACCTGTTTCCTACTTCTACTAGATCTTCGGTGCTCACTGAAAATGCTTTAAGGAAATAAAAAGTCATAAAATGCATTTATGTCTATAGCGAGATTTCTGATGCGAGGGTGGTTGCTCCCACGAGATCGCTAACACTTTTTTTTTCCTTGTTGTTACCGTAAATGTAACCTAAATGTGAATAAAAATTCATAAAATACATTAGTGAGATCCACAAAAAAAATTTGTAACTAGGATAAATAAAGCTCATCTTCCTTAAGCTTATATTGCATGATTGAGATGTCTTGATTCGTATCATTCTCCACTTCTTCAAGAGGATTCATCATCGAATCTATTTGTAAAACTTTGCTGCAAAAGTAGGTTAAGAAAGTACAAAAGACCTCACAACACCTTATCACGTGAACACTCAACACTTTATTCACGTGTACACTCAAGGAATTGTTTGCAACTGTTTGCACTCATTTACACAAATTAAGCTTTCTGTAAGGACATGGCTGATGCGATGGCTCTAAAAGACGGGTAAATTACTTTGCGAAATAAAATCATTAAAATTTAAAACATAATTTACATCATACCAAAATAGTGTGCGCACATTAGTAATTTAAAATACAACATAATCATTAAACGACAGAATAAGGAACAGACGCAAAATATTTTAAAATAAAAGGGTTGAGACGGTGGGTGAGGTTAGTCTATGGCACGTGCTCCAGAGTCCGCTCCCGACCTCGACCAGCTCCTTATTACCTGAAAAAAAAATGGAGAATAAGGAATGAGTACAAGACTTAGTAAGTAACCTACTTGTAGGCTCTTAATCGTGTCCTTGATATGCTAGGGTACCACATTCTTTGTTCTTGTTTGTTCTTGATCTTGTTCTTGTGGTAAGTGCTTAAGCCCCTTTAATTCTTGTTCTTGACTTGGGGTTCTTATCTTGATCTTTCTTGAGGACCTTGGTTCTTAAACCCTAAAACCTTGGTTTTCCTTTAAGGACCTTAGCACTATGATTTTTGGTTCTTGGTCATTTGTTCATGGTTCTTGTCCTTAGAACTAGGATCTTGATCCATGTTCTAGTCCTTAATCTTTCTCTTATTCTTGGTACTTTCTTGGTTCCCTAGGATTTACGGCTTTAGACATATACCTGAGAATCCTGTTAACAAGGCTTCATGCGTTCTAAGCGACACATCTTTAACCTACGTCCAAGGCTTCATGCGTTCCAAGCGACGTAGTCTTGATCCATCGTCCTTGAGTGGTACCTAGTATTCTTCTTACTTGGGTAGTTGTAAAGCTTGTGTGTTGTTGTTCTTGATTCTTAATCTTGTAAGTTTCTAAGGTCCTTAATTCCTTGAGACATAAGTCGAACTTGTATTTATAACCATATGAACCTATCTTAGTGTAAGTTGTTCTAGAAGGTCATAGATTCTTAGGGAGTTCTTTAGAGGGTTCTAGAAGAGTCTGAAGTCTTGTGGTGTTTCCTTTAGGTGTTTCTTGGATCCTAACTTGGTTTAGGTTCCAAACTTACTTCAATCAACTTGAAACCTCAAACATATCTTCATGTCCTTCATAATCGACCTTGTAAGAAGTAGCAAATCGTTCGGAGCACGTATAGACCTTGAAATCTCATAAGAAGTTCTAGGGACATTTTGGCCATTTCACCCCTAATTCTTAGTTTTGCTACTTAACGTGTTCCAATGCCTTTCAACTTTACCAAATCATCAAACATCATAAAATAGGATCTACTTCAGAGTTTCATAGCATTTGGAGATCATCTAGGTCATGAACTGTAGGTAGATATCCATAAGGGCATTATGGTCATTTTGCACCATTTCTTGGTTTACCCACTTATCCTTATCTAATGACTACTAAACTTCATATAGAACCTCAAAATGCTATAATATGCTCAGAATTAAAATTTTATGGGCAGAGGAGTTCATCTAGTGGGTTATTCTAATGTTACCTAATTACCGAGCAATTTGATAGGTTTAAGGTCTTAACTCGCGGTTCTTTGAGTTTTTCTTTCATCTAATCCTAGTTCGTACTTGGTGTTCATATGAAAATCCAAGTGATTCCTGCAAGTACTTCTTAACAAAAAGTCCAAGGTGTCTACTTACCTCGTTGTCGACATTCAGGACCTCTGTTCTTGAGCTTCCGGTACCCGATTTACCTCAACTTTCCTTTCACAGACTCCTTATTGTGTCTACTTTCTGGAACCATAGAGTTTTTCACGAAAATCCATCTGGAAGGGGGTTAAAATTTAGAAAAACCGAGGGAAGGTTGAGTTTTGGGTTGACATGGCCAGTTCAACTGAACCAGCCACGTCATCGTCTTCTTCCTCCAGACGGGGAGAAGACGCGTGCGACCGTTCGCACCACCGTCTAAAACTCGCTCTCCCCAGCTCCTATCACACTGTTTCTCCCCTTGATTCTTTCATAAAACTTAAAGGTGTTACAAGGAAGAGCTAGGGATTGATTTTATACCTTCTCATCGGATTGTAGCCTAAGATATTTGCTTCCAAAGTTCGTCCAAAATATGATTTCTCACCGGAGTAAAAACAGAGGATTTCTTATTGGGTAGCCAATTCTAGGGGTTTTTTAGGCTCGATTTCTTCACGAAACCTCTTCCTTATTGTTCCCTTAAGCTAAAGGAATTAGTTTGGAGGAATGACTTTGAGTGTAGAATCTTAATTTTGAGAAATCACTCTCAGTCTGCAAGTTACCCGACGCCTCCGATTTACAATCTCTTGGGTATCTTGTTCTTTGACGTTTCAGCTCTTTATTCATTCATCAAATTTACTCATCTTCTTTTTCTAAAGCTAAAGGAATCCTTAATTTGAAGGAAAAGTGGTCGTAGATAGGAATTCGACACTTACCTCCGACTTGAGCCCGAAACGGATTTTCTTCAATTGGGAACGTTCCTGAGATTATTTCTCTTTGGGGTCTTCTATGGAAACATTTCTTGTTGGTGCAAAAACCTATTGGGGTCGTCCTTGCTCAAAGAATACTTGTGTATCCTTGGATTGGAATTTTGAGTTTTCCTTTAAGCTTTTTAATGGCGGATTGGATTGGGGGAATGGTTTCTAGGCACTTTCCGGACTCTATTCCTTCATAGAACTTGTGGGTAATGTTGTTTAGAAGCTATAGGAACCAGTTTGAAATGAAATGGTGGAGAATTGCTCTCGAATTTTGAAGAAACCTGAGAGTAGAAGATCCAAAATCTAAACACTTATTGCCAACAGCTAGGTGCTCGACCTTGCTCGATTCTTGTTCCAAACGATTGCCCCAACTACAGAATTTATAGGGAAAACTTAAACCAACATTGGGAGCTCCAGAATCATCATGAATTGTCGGTTGGATTTTCTAGAAAATTCACGGAAATATCTACTTCGATCAGAGCCTCACCGACCTTGGTTTTGAATCCTAGCCGTTGGATGTGACGATCCGTGAGTTTTCTAGAATATATACAAGTTTGGAGGAGATCCAACGGCTGAAAGTCGACATTCGAAGGATTTTTTGTAGAAGGCACTGTGAAGGTTCTAATTTTTTAGCAGAATGGCAAATCTGTAATTATCCTTAACTTCAAGGGTATTTTGGTAATTTGCCACTTTCCGAATATTTTATTATTAATTTCTCGAAAAATCCATACTTTTCCTAAAAATTCTTCATCTCTTGTTGGTCATTTTTCCGGTCTTGAACATCTTGAAATTCCTTCTAGATAAGGAATTAAAAATCTCGCAAGATCCTTGATAATTGAAAAAATGACATTTTCGTCCGTTTCGCTTATGTTTTCATTCCAATCCTTCTCCAAAGGTCTTAAGTCCTTAAGATTACTCCTTAGGGTATAGAAATGACTTACTAAGTCTCGTTTCTTTGCTTAATCCTCATAATTTCTTTCCTTGGATCTTTTGGGTCGTGCATAGGTGGTTTTCCTTCACTTTTAGGGTGTTACAATACGTGACTAGATTACTCAAATTTGATTGGAAATTGTTTATGTATGTAGGTACAAGCAAACCATTGGGCACAAAAGGAAGCTATCTTAAAGGTATTTCATGCAGGACTTCAGATGATTGCGGGATAATGTTTTTTGTGATTGTAAATTAAACATATGCTTCTGTCATGGCAAGAAGCATCCCTTCAACTTCAACTCCAACTCTCACAAGATGAGTAAGAACATTCATTTAGAAGACAACAAGGAGATCAAAGAAGTGCCTCTCAACAATTAATCAATATAATGAAGATGATCATAAAGAACTTGATCGATGTGACCCTGAATTTAGATTCTCATAATAAATAAACGATATTTTTGTTTTTTGTGTCTCTTAAGGTTTCGGGTCATAGTATATCATACGAATACAAGATACACTGACATGCTCGTTCCACATGAAGCTATTTAATGCAACAAATTATTCATAACAACATACCATAAAGAATCATATACATGACAAAGACATCGTGAGTCAAAAATCGAGACTCGAATCTATCTCGAACTCTATAGTTCCATAGTTCATACACAGTCTCGTCTCAGGTGTGCAGTTAGTTTCTATTTAAAAAGATGAGTAAAGCATTTTACAATACAACATAATGGCTTTCGTTGTTGCGACGATATTGCTCCTCGTCTCTTCTTTCGGTAATTGTCAATCTCATTTATTTTTCTTCTGTTTTGTTGTTCTTCATTTTAAAAGCCTATATTTCAATTTTATGATAGGAGGGAAATGTTGATAAAATAATTGTATGTCTAGAATTTACGAATTGTATATATAACTTTATGTGTGTTTTTCATGGATTAATTATATGTTGAGTGAGGATATAATATGTTGAAATGATTCGTGTTGATTTGTGGGGATAGTTTTTACTCTTAGAAACAAGAAGTAATGTGATCTTGTCAGAGTGGAGTGGAATGTCGAGGTCATCAGATGTTGAATCTGAATTTCGAATCTTGATCTGAATCTTCGGCGCGAGGCATTATAAATTATATATATATATATATATAAAGAGTTTCAATCGTAGGAACTTCAAAATTAAGTGTGTTTTTCAGGAAGCAATTGTTTTTGGGTATCCTCCTCGAAATTTTCCTAAGAAGCATATGATTGAGATCAAATCATGTCGAAATGACCCATGTGAGTCTTTGGTGATATTCTTCACCTCTTAGAAACTAGGTGTCAGTAACTTGACCATGTCGCTAGGGTTGCATAGGAATGTCGGTGCCATCTAGTATCGACTTCAGATTATGAATCCTTATATGAATCCTATGCATGTGGTGTATAAACGGTATTAGGCGACACCTCTCCTAGTAGATACAAACAACGTGTAAATTTCTTTTCAATGGCTCAATCACATGACCTAAAAAATTAAGCGTAATTTTCATTATGTTGGATGAATTCTAAGTATGTTAGTGAGAACAAAACATGTTGGTATGTCGAGACTGTCTTCCCTCTTAGAACTGAGGACTACGTAACGTGAGCATGTTGCAGGAGAATGTCGGAGCCTTCAAATGCTAAGAATCCTAGACATCGAGCTGAAATTTAGTACTCTTTGATTATACATGACTAGATGGCTCAAATTTGATTGGAAATTATTTACGTATGTATGCAGGTACAAGCAAACCATTAGGCACAAAAGGCAACTATCTTAAAGGTATTTCATGCAGGACTACAGATGATTGCAGGGATAATGTGTTTTGTGATTGTAAATTAAACATTTGCTTTTGTCATGGCAAGAAGCATCCCTTCAACTTCAACTTCAACTCCAACTCTCACAAGATGAGTAAGAACATTCAATTAGAAGACAACAAGGAGATCAAAGAAGTGTATCAAAACAACTAATCAATATAATGAAGATGATCATAAAGAACTTGATCGATGTAACCCTGTATTTAGATTCTCATAATAAATAAATGATATTTTTGTTTAGTTCGTGTGCCTCTCAAGGTTTCGGGTCATAGTATATCATACGAATACAAGATACATTGACATGCTCGTTTCACATGAAGCTATTTAATGGAACAAATTATTCATATAACAACATATCATAAAGAATCATATACACGACAAAGACATAATGAGTCAAAAATCGAGACTCGACTCTATCCCGAACTCTATAGCTCCATAGTTCATACACACTCTCGTCTAGGGTGTGCAGTTAGTTTCTATTTAAAAAGAAAGAGTAGCTTGATATGGTAGTAACCTTTAAAAATACTCAAATTAGAAGGACAAGAAAGAGAGATTAAGAGAGAAAAAAAGAGTTATCTAAAAATTGTCATAATTATTTATATTATGATTAGGATTAGGATTATTATATTACGATGAGACGGTTCAGGTGAAATCTATCATGGACATAACTTTTAATTCCCTTATGGAATCTAGTCGGTTTGGGGAACATCTTTGCTCCTCTCTTATAGAGAGCATATACATCCCTCATTATTATATTTATGACTATATCTCAAGCTTTGGTTTAGGTTCCTCAATAGAAAAAAAATAAAATAGAGCATCTAGAACCCAAGCTGGGAGCATGTGGGTGGGCAGTGTGTAGAAAAGTACAATGCATCCAAATCCACCAAAAAAATGAAATTAGAGCCAAAGCCAAGACATGATGTTTTATGCCACTAGACACGAAATCATATTTGCATATGTGCATTTCTCGACCCTAACATTGGGGTCACTTACTGATTATTTTTCAATATTCATTCTATGATTTTGAAATAATAATAATAATAATTAAAAATACAATTACTCATACCTCTCTCCCATCCATCTCTCATATCCTGAGTTTGGAGATACAAACAGAAAAAGAAAAACAGGAGATTTATTTGGGGAGAGAAAAAGGAAATCCCTCATACAATCATTTAACCAAAAGAGATAAAAATTTATTGGTATGATCTTTTTCTTTTAAATTAGCAAAACTTAATTGTGAACCGAATTAATGAAAAATATGTTTAATTGAAATATATATTTGATGTTGACGTGACCCGTGGTTCTGGACATGTCATATATATCGATATGTATTAATTATTTGTGGATCGATATGCTTATGATATATTATGTATATGTTATAATATGTGAATTGTATGATAGTACTTACAATGATATGTATGTGTGTGTGTTTACGAAATGATATGATTATGATACAAGATGTGAATGACGGATAGATATATATATATATATAGATGTTGTGATATGATATGAAATATGTTATGGTACAAAATATGTGATAAATTTACATGTTTATGATATCATATATTGTGATGCGATATATTATGGTATGAGATGTATATGATGAGATGTTTTGTTAAAAGCATGAAACATTATGTTATGTCTTTTAAATTGTATGTATACAACATGATATGAATGACATGAAATATAATCTCGTTAGAATTATGTATGATATGAGAACTGAAAAATGAGAAATGATATGATATGAACGATATACGATATATGAAAGGATATGAAAAACGATATGATATGTATGGAACGCTAGCGGGATTGTATTAAATGATAATGAAATGAAAAAATATTGGGACTTCGTGCATTATGCTCATGCATTGGGGGATACCCTTATTCCATCACAAGGGTACAGACACATACACCAATAGACAGATGAAGTATTATTATGTTTTATATAATGCTGCCATGACGGTTACTAATTCTAATGGGTGTCCAGCATAAGGATCTACCAGAGTAGGCTTGCCCGACAAGAAAAGGGGTCCAGCAGTGTACGAACTGTCTAATGAGCTTGTACTTGCACGTATGGGCTGTGTGTAGAGTATATGGCACACATCTAAGCTGCCCATTAATATAGTATCGTGAGAAAAAGGACTGATATGATAGGTCCCGCCATTGCATTCACATGTTTATTGCATTTAACCCCAATAGTGGGGTCACTTCCTGAGTATTTCTCAAAATACTCAAGCCACATGTTACCTCTATTTCAGGTTAAGGCAAGACATTTCTGTACGGCTGACGACGACATTGTAATTCGAGACCATGGCCCATGCATAGGGTAGTTGTATTATATTCTTAGACTTAGGCTAGAATAGGATGCTTTTAATTTAAACGTTTATTTATTTTATTTTTTCTTTTGTTTTGTTGTTTTTAAAAGTGTTTTCAAAATACGTAAGAACATGGTTGTGTTTTAAAATGAAGATGTCGTCTTATGAAAGTTTAAATAAAGTATTCCCGTATTCAATGTTAATGATATATATACAGTGACAACCTTAAATAAATTCATGGGTTGATTTGTACATTAGTTTTTTTTTTTTTTTTTTTTAATCTTCCCATTTCCGTTATCCTACCATATTTTGGTTTCATATTACCTAATTTGGAAAGGTAGTAAATATTCTCAATTATATAAGAGTTTGGGTAGAATTATCAGCCCAAAAAGCTCTAAAATCCCTCTAGTAATGGACAAGAACATTTCTATCTAGTTCGCTTTCCTAGGTGGAATCATCTTGTTCTTCACCGTCTTCGATACAGGTATCTTGTAGTTATTAAAAAATGTATGAGTGTTTGAGGGTTGAGTCGGGTCAGGTCAGATTATGACATTTTCTAGACCGAACCCAATTATTTGCATTATAAATTTTTCAGCATAAACAACCTTTGTTATATAATAAATCCAACTAAACCCAACCATAAATTTTTTTGGGATAGATAGTTGGTTCAGGTAGTTCGAGTTAGTTATTCAATTTTTTTTTTTTTATTTTGATAAAAATAAAACATTAGTTTGTAAAATATATGTTTATTTATTTTCATACATTTGGTTACAATTTGCAATTCAATTTTGTGTATATTTTGTGAGCAAACATGTATATCTTAAAATTAAACCGAAGTTTGAGGTACAAAGATTCAAACTAATAAGTTTTAGGGTTACCAAAGAATGAACTCAGTAGAACTCAATTCAACATATGTTTTGAAAAATTACTTTTACCAGATCTCGTCGAAAATAAATAATTATGAAATAAAATAAATACGTATGTATAATTGTATTGTACACAAAAATGTATATTTTAAAATTAACAATAAATTTAAATTGTTTTTGTTCAAACTAGTTTTGGGGAACCCATAAACAACCTCAATCATAAAATTTTTCAGTTATTTGAATTTAGTCCAAATAAGTTCATAATTGAACTCGAACCAGATTGGTTCGGTCAATCCAATCTAGTTTCGGGAGAACCCTTAAACCAACTCAATGATAAAAGTTTTCAGTTATTTGAATTCAGTCCAAATAAGTTCATAATCTAACTCGAACCGCACAGGTTGGGTTGGGTTGATCGAATTTTTTGAGTCATTAGATTGATTTTGATATTAAGTTGAGTATTATTTTGTTTGATGAACAGTGACAAGCAAACCATTGGGAATACAAGGAAGTCATATTCATATTACGTGCAACACTGTCCAAGATTGCTTTAATCAAGGTTTGTGAGTGCAAATTTGGGCTGTGTTTTTGCGTACCTAAGAGCCCGCCGCTGCACTTCAGCTTCCACCATGACAACATCAACGATACCACTAAAAACTAAGAAGTGGCTCTCAACAACTATTCAATAAATACCATTATTTTCATCGCAATATGATTTACACACATGAATAAAACTATGATAAAACCATGTATTTCAATATTATATATTAGATTAAATTGAAAAATTACTTTTCGTTTATGATTTATGAGTTCGAGTATGAGTATTTTGGATGAGCGATTGAGGTAGATGAGAGATGACTGCGTGAATTGCGTCATTTTATAGGGCCCTTACGTATCGTCGTCAGCCTCAAGGTTTTATGATGCATCTACTATGGAGAGGGTCTAGCCCTACTCCGACCAGTGCTTTGCGTCGTCTGGTGACTGGCTTTCGTACCATTTGTTATGGCCCAAAGTAGAAAAAGTTGGGCTTGGCTGTTACAAATGGTATTAGAGCCAAACACCAGGCAGTGTGTTAGCGAGGACGTTAGGCCCTCAAATGGGTGGATTGTGAGATCCCACATTGGTTGGAGAGGGGAACGAAACATTCCTTATAAGGGTGTGGAAACCTCTCACTAATAGACACATTTTAAAACCATGAGGCTGACGACAATACAAATCAAGCCAAAGCAAACAATATCTCCTAGTGGAGGGCTTGGGTAGTTATACTTTAGTTGTCATATATCGTGCAGGCAAATGTCTTTGCTGCCAAAAATCCAAATCTTTCAACTAAAAATAATAAATAAGGATGTTATGAGCATTCTTGATTAGCCACTTCATTCTCAAGTCCTTACTTCGTGTTAGTAGGACCTATAGGTCGAGTCAAAGCTCTATGCTATCTTTTTATGTGTGGGATTATGTGCGAGAGAGAAAAGAATCGGTGGTGGCAGCGAACAGCAAGACTACAACTTAATTTTGACTTTTCACTCTATAAGATGAGCACAATTCATTAAACAAAACAATACAATACTATGAAAGTTATTAAAAGATCAGAATCAGTTCAATCTCCTCGTCCCTCTCACGCGCCACGACCTTGTCTATACCCGAAAACATAAAACAAATTGAAATAGATGCATTTTAATTCACAAAAATACTGGAGTCATCACATGGTCGATGTTTTCACCTTCCTCACTAGTCCGGTAGTACGACCTTGTCTTAAATAAGCCTAAAACCAGAATATGATTTTAGGTCCCATTAGACATTAAAAGACTTACATGTGTGTATTTTTTTATCTTAACAATAGGATCACTTATGGTGTTTTTTTAAATAGTCATTCTCTTCCTAAATTTTTTTTTGGTAAAAAACATGATTTATAATTACTACTTTATATTAATTTAAATTTTATTGTCAAGTAAATATTTGAAATATTTCTATAAAGGCTCCAAGATTTCATGAAAACATTTGAAAACTCTCCTAATATGTATGTTGCATACCTGAAAATTAGAGTCGGTACACATTATTTAAATTTTCATCCATGAATTTTTACTAATTACGATGTTTTGGTTCGTAAGGCTAATATCTATAAATGTTTAAAAGAATTAAATAAATTTTGAAAATTTTATGAAAAATTAACAATACTTTTTTATCTTTTGAGTTGTTCTGCTAGATCGGTCGTTCAAGATCTTTGGTCTCTATCCGGACCCGATGAATAAAATGGGAACACTTCTTGTGGACTCGTTGAGAATGATTCTGATCTAGTTCATGACCCATTAGAAGTAGAAGGCGCTCTGTTTGGATTGGGATCTTCACGGACAAAAAAGATTGCAATCAGTTTGATAGTGATTGAGTGACATTGCTTCTTCGACCCGAACCTAGGAATCTCTTCGATATGATACAAAATGGATCAGCATCATAATTATTTTAAATTAATTAACCAAAAGATAACGCTAAAGACCAAACTGAGCATTACTGACAACTAAGAGTAAAATGTAAAATATTCGAACCAATAACCAAATGAAAACTAAACTTCGAAGTATAATAAAAATGTAACTGTGGGATCTCACATCGGTTGGAGAGGGGAACGAAACATTCCTTATAATGTCGTAGAAACTTTTCCCTAGCAAACACATTTTAAAACCGTGAGGTTGAGAGCAATATGTAACGGCTCAAAAGGGACAATATTTTTTAGCGGTTGGCTTGGACAATTGTAACATATCAACGAAGACAATTTTTGTTAATAGTAAGCTTGGACTATTGTAACAGATCAAAGCAGACAATATCTATTAACGGTGGACTTGGGCTGTTGTAACTGGTCAACCCGAAAAATATTTCTTAGGGGTGAGATTAAAATGATATATATATTTTTTAATTCTTTCCATCCTTTGGAAGAAATAAAAACTTGATCCCAATTCATTACTTATCCCTTTTGTGGTCTTTCATTAAGTTGGTAAATGGTAACCTTAGTGTATTAAATTCATAACATCCCATTAATGTTGTATTTCTAAAATTCATATTAGCAAATTAATTGAATATTGTCCCAAAGATTATACAACGGGATGGACAACAATGAAACGAACCTCATCCCATCAAACAATTTACAATACAACATAATTGCAAACAAGCTTCGTCTCAACTTGGCTTTCATTGTTTCGATGATATTGCTCCTCGGCTCTTCTTTTGGTAATTTTCAACCTTGTTTCTTTTTCTTTTTTTTTTTTTTTCATTTTTTGATAACTCTCCAAAAGTAGAGTTATATCAAGTCTTTTTACCGTTAATTTTGCACTTATACTCACCATTTTCTCATTAACTGCTCCATTTATTCTAATTAGTATACATGAGATAGCCAATTGTGGTTCAATATGAAAAGAAGATTAATTTTCATAAATCGAGCTTAATTGTACACTTAATTGAGCTATTTGGTAAAATTCTAGAACATTTATGCTGAACCATGATGCTATAGCAAATCTGGAACCAACACTGCTTGCAAATCTGGAAATAAATTGCAGACCTTGATGCTGAAACAATACGGAAAGCAAACTTTTCGAGGATGACCTGAAAATTTTAATCCACATCAGAAGTCCATGTGGATCATTGGCTACCAAATTAGAAACATAGTAGGTGGACAATTTTATCGTTTCTCAGCCCTAAATTAGAAGAAACAAGCATTATAAAAGGAAAAGGATACCTAAAATAGGGAGGGGCCACACTTGGGGGAGAGAAATTGGATTAGACAGCAGCAATGGAGGGGCCACACTTGGGGAAAGAAATCGGATTAGACAGCAGTAGCCTCCGCTACTGTGAAACCAGAGAAGAAGAAGAAAATCCTAATCCAGCAAATATTGACAGCAGATGAAAAAGTTGACCAACAAAGATTGATTAGGGCAAAGAGGTGGATGTGAGAGCTCAAGGGAAGGGAACTTCCAGAACGACAACAAAACGAGATAACTCTCTATTTTCTTATTCTCTTTCCTCATTCCATCAATTTTACATGATTGAGATGTGAATTCCTCTGTTTAATTCAGTTTGTATGGAGAGCTTGTTAGATCGATATGACTACCCTAGAAGGGGTGAATAGAGTTTCAACAATATTTTTGTTTTTTTAATAACAATAAAACTTGATACCGTGCAATAAAAATTAACAATAATTTAGAATTTAAATAGAAAAGGGAATTTAAATAGAAAAAGGGTTAGAAAATATAACACCTTAGTTTTATAGTGTTTCAGTCAAACTCGACCTACTCCACTACCCAAGCGCCTCTTGGGAATTTGAATAAAACTTTCTGACTCTTTCCTTTGATCAGAGCCCGAGCCGAACCGCTACACCACTCCTTTTACGAGTGCAAGAGAAAACTCAATCCTTTCCACGGCTCAGGATCAAACTGGTACACCCTTCTTTTTACGAGTTCAAGAGCAAACTCAATCCTTTCCACGGCTCAGGATCAAACTGGCACAATTGTCTGAAATCTTATAGAAACACCACAACTCTCTGAAGTAATAGATTTACAATTTTCTCACAATACAATTGACATCTCTCTCAAGAATAAGATAAACAAGAAATAGAATTGGAAGCTTTGGAGAGAGCAACAATGGAGGCTTTTAAACAAAAATTTTAGATCGAGAAAACTATGAAAATTGTGTATTGTATTCTATGTTGTGTGTTGTGTTCTGAAAAATATGAAGAGGTGATGAGAGAAATAGAATTGGAAGCTTTGGAGAGAGCAACACCACAACTCTCTGAAGTAATAGATTTACAATTTTCTCACAATACAATTGACATCTCTCTCAAGAATAAGATAAACAAGAAATAGAATTGGAAGCTTTGGAGAGAGCAACAATGGAGGCTTTTAAACAAAAATTTTAGATCGAAACACACCACAACTCTTTGAAGTAATAGATTTCCAATTTTCTCGCAATACAATAGACATCTCTCTCAATCTCTCTCAAGAATAAGATAAACAAGAAATAGAATTGGAAGCTTTGGAGAGAGCAACAATGGAGGCTTTTAAACAAAAATTTTAGATCGAAACACACCACAACTCTCTGAAGTAATAGATTTCCAATTTTCTCGCAATACAATAGACATCTCTCTCAATCTCTCTCAAGAATAAGATAAACAAGAAATAGAATTGGAAGCTTTGGAGAGAGCAACAATGGAGGCTTTTAAACAAAAATTTTAGATCAAGAAAACTACTGAAACTGTGTATTGTGTTCTATGTTGTGTATGTTGTGTTCTATGTTGTGTATGTTGTGTTCTGAAAAATATGAAAAGGTGATGAGAGAAATAGAATTGGAAGCATCTCTCTCCATCTCTCTCAAGAATAAGATAAACAAGAAATAGAATTGGAAGCTTTGGAGAGAGCAACAATGGAGGCTTTTAAACAAAAATTTTAGATCGAGAAAACTATGAAAATTGTGTATTGTATTCTATGTTGTGTGTTGTGTTCTGAAAAATATGAAGAGGTGATGAGAAAAATAGAATTGGAAGCTTTGGAGAGAGCAACACCACAACTCTCTGAAGTAATAGATTTACAATTTTCTCACAATACAATAGACATCTCTCTCAAGAATAAGATAAACATGAAATAGAATTGGAAGCTTTGGAGAGAGCAACAATGGAGGCTTTTAAACAAAAATTGTAGATCGAGAAAATTATGAAAATTGTGTATTGTATTCTATGTTGTGTGTGTTGTGTTCTAAAAAATATGAAGAAGTGATGAGAGAAATAGAATTGGAAGCTTTTGGAGAGAGCAACAATGGAGGATTTTAAACAAAAATTTTAGATCGAGAAAACTATGGAAATTGTGTATTGTGTTCTACGTTGTGTGTGTTGTGTTCTGAAAAATATGAAGTTGTGTGTGTTGTGTTCTGAAAAATATGAAGAGGTGATGAGTTTAAATAGTGAAGTTGAGAAAATTATGAAAATTGTGTAGTGTGTTCTATATTGTGTGTTGTGTTCTATGTTGTGTGTGTTGTGTTCTTAAAAATATGAAGAGGTGATGAGTTTAAATAGTGATGAAGTTGTAAAAATAGGAATTGATACGGATCACTAAAATGTGAAGACATAAAAATAATATTTATTTATTTTTAAATTTATCGTAAAAAATTATAGACCACGTGTTCATATATATATATTATTATTTTAAATTAATACTCAAAACATTTTAAATTCATTTTCATTTATATAAATATATTTAAATGTAATAATATAATAAAAAAAATATTAATAAAAACCACGTGCGTGACCTTTAAAAAGTAATTAGAAAATAAATCTAATTGAAATATTATAAATGTAATTTAAATAATTTTATAATTCAAGAAAACTAGTTTTCATTGAAATAGTAACCAAAAACTTTTATTTTAGATTAAAGCAATTGAAAATTTCACCATTTATTACTCTACCAAAGTTATAAATGTCATACTTCGATTGGTCCATGATGTCAATTTCGTCCGCTGGTCCATAATGTCAATTTTGTCACCATATCATCACGTCAACTATCTTGTTTTGAATTTGATTGGTCCATGATGTTAATTTTGCCGCCACATCATCACGTCGGGTATCTTGTTTTGACTGAAACTTCTTCGTTTTATCTCTAATTTGAGTGAACCAAAAAAGACGTTCAAATCGTTATTCCCAACCTTACACTATCGACAAAATACTGAGAATTGTTAATAATTAAAGTTAGGTTTGTTATCATCCAAACATCAATTAATTAATTAATTTGAGATTAAAGGCCAAAAAGCCAACAATCTCACCCTTTTTCATGATGACAAACCATATCAAGAAAAATAGTATGAAATCCATAAAACCATAAAACTTAAAATAATGAACATGTCCAAATAATAATATCGTGATACCACATCATCATAGTCATTTTAATATATCATCATAGTCATTTTAATACATCATCACTCATTTCAATTTTTTATCAAGTATTTTTCACCCACTAGAAATGCACGGTTCAGAAATGAGATTGTCGCTTTTCAACAATTTGAAGATGAAACACTAAGTGAAGCGTGGGAGAAATTCAAGGAGATGCTTAGAAAATGTCCTCATCATGGATTACCTCATTGTATACAACCATGGATTAAATATTGCTACTAAACAAGTAGTTGGTGCTTCCGCCAATGGAGCTATTTTGTCAAAGACATACAATGAAGCATATGAGATTTTAGAGAGAATAGCATCTAACAATTGCCAATGGGCGGATGTGAGAAGCATGGGCAGATGTGAGAAGCAACTCAGGAAAGAAGACCCGAGGAGTACTTAAAGTTGATGTTTTGTCTTCTATCAATACTCGACTAGCTTCGGTGACTAATATTTTACAAAATCTAGCATTGGGACATGGCACAATGACCAAAGCATCAGCCCATACAGCTGCTGTAATGACCCAGACAGCAGCTAAATCTTGTGTATATTGTGGAGAAGAACACACTTTTGATCAATGTCCAAGCAATCCGGCCTTAATTTTTTATGTGGGGAATCAAGCTAGTCATGGGAACCCGAAAAATAATCCCTTCTCAAATACTTATAATCTGGGGTGGAGAAATCATCCAAACTTCTCATGGAAGAGACAAGGCTCATACAATCAACAAATGCCACCTAAAGCAATTTATCCTCTAGGTTTTGAATTACAAAACCAATTGACATATGGTTCTCAACAAGCCACCTCCCAAGGGAAAGGAGCTAGCCAAACTCAACACATACCAGGAATATCTCTTGAGAGCCTAATAAAGGAATATATGGCTAAAAATGATGTTGTGATACAAAGTCAACAAGCATCCTTGCGAAATTTGGAAGTTCAAGTAGGTCAATTAGCAAATGAGTTACGAAATAGACCTCTTGGAAAGTTGCCGACAAACACCGAAACACCAAAAAGAGAAGGCAAGGAGCAATGTCAAGCAATAGAGTTGAGAAGTGGGAAAGAAATACCCAGCAGAGGAGAAAAAATTAAAGCACATGGTGATAGTCGCTCTCAAGAAACTGTTGATACACAACAGAGAAAGGAGGAAGCTACTATGCAGAAAGAGCACAACAAAAATGATGCAGAAGTTGCTGTATAGAAAGAAAATAACAGAAATTATGCAGAAATTGTGAAGCCTCCTAAAACACAAACAATAGTCAGCAGTGGACAAGAAAGCAGAATATACACACCATCACCTCCTTTCCCACAAAGAATAAAAAGAAAGAAGTTAGAAGCCCACTTTGAGAGGTTCGTGGATATATTTAAGGGAATTCACATAAATATAACATTAGTTGAAGCTTTGAAGCAAATGCCAAATTATGTGAAATTCTTGAAGGATGTGCTCACCAATAGAAGAAAGTTTGAAGAATTCAAGGTGGTACCCATTGAATGAAGAGTGTAGTGCAATAATGAAAAACAAGATCCCACTAAAGAAGAAAGACCCCGGTTCATTCATAATTCCCATATAAAGAGGAGGGAAGAAGCTAGGTCGAGCATTATGTGATTTGGGATCAAGCATTAATCTAATGTCGCTGTCTATTTACAAAAAGTTAGGTATTGGTGAAGCTAGATCAACTACAGTCACTCTTCAACTAGCAGATCGATCTTTCACTTATCTAGATGGAAAAATCGAAGATATCCTAATTCAAGTGGACAAGTTCATATTTCTAGCAGATTTTATCATTTTGAGGAGACTATTTTTGAAAACTGGAAGAACATTGGTAGATGTCCACAAGGGAACTATAATGCTAAGAATGAATGATCAACAAATAGAATTTCATATGAATGACAACATGAAATATCCAGCAGTAGTAGAGGAATGCTCAACAATTTATAAATTGATAGAGAATCCAACAACTGATAGCTGGAAACAGCAACAAGAAGAAGACAGCAGCTGGAATAATTGCATTACACAACAAGTAGAATTGGAGAAAATTGTAAGAGTTTTTGAATCACTGGTAGAGGAAAGAATAAATTCATCAATGAAGTTATCTATCGACACACCCTTGAACTATATCTTAGAAGAACTATTTGACATATGGGAGATAGACTTCACGAAATTATTCACACCCACGGTAGAATGGACAGTTTCGAAGGGACATCATTTCTTTGACAATGGATAACTGAAAAAAATGAAAAGAGAAAGAGGGAGCTAGTCACAATTTGCAAGTAAATATATGAAGCTCCGAGTAAACCAAGTTAGTTTTTCTTTTCTTTTTATTTATGCACTTATATAGTTGTTTTTAAATAGCTATCTTCACTTTCCTTAGAATGATAATTCTGTAGATTTTATTTTACTTGTTGTCGTGAATAACTCACATGCCCCAAAGAAGCTATTTTGTAGATGAATTAGGGGGATTTAGATGTGGTTAGGAATGCAAATTTCAGCATATAAAAGAGACTAATTACACTTGGTGCATGCTAGGATGTGATTGATGACAAATATTATTCTCTTGTAGTGCACGTTGCCACATAGTTGTCTTGTTCATTTTCATTTGCATGTGGTTTTATTTCATTTTAATGTTGTTCACTTTCTCATTCACTACATGCCAAGGAACTACCACCAAAGAAATTTTTTTTAGGAACATCCTAAAAGATTTTTTAATCCCCCAATGAAAGAAATTTGTATGGAAAAGAGAAATGGACAGAAAATAATCCTTCTACATTCTCGGGTAAGCTTGAAATGTTTAAAAGGGGCTGCTAGACATCATAGCTCACATGCAAAAGTAGACATACAGCAGCAGTACCAACAGCTGGACT
The DNA here is from genome assembly GCF_002738365.1 of Cucurbita moschata. Classification (NCBI taxonomy): domain Eukaryota; kingdom Viridiplantae; phylum Streptophyta; class Magnoliopsida; order Cucurbitales; family Cucurbitaceae; genus Cucurbita; species Cucurbita moschata. Next base: position 797,720 of record NW_019268586.1, on the reverse strand, counting down.
GATAGCAGATTTACAACAGTAGTATTTCCAAGTTTTTTGATAAAATCTTAAAAGAATGGAGCCGCAGAGAATCTTCACGATGCCTAAAGATAAGAGAATTCTCTAAACACACCCTTTACAATCTTATTATCTTATTTTGAAGCACGTATTCATATTTTGTTGTCTATTTTTGTTTTGTTGACTGCATATAATTTTGAAAGATGTTCATGCATGCACCTTAGAAACTACATATAATTTTGAAAGATTTTCGTGCATGCACCCTAGAAACATGAGCTTTATTAGATAGGGTAATATGGAGTAGGGATGTTTTATGCAAGAACTAGGGATCTAATATAAAGTGCTTCAATGTGATAAATAAAATAGTAAGGTGAGAGGTGTGTTTCCTTAAAAACAAACTATATAACTCGAAAAAAAAAAGTTAAGGAAATTACAGCTTAAATGTAACGACCCGAAATTTTCTACTTAGTTTAAGGTCGCTATTGTACACATACCATAAACATTGAATGCGGAAGACTTCATTTAAATTCCATAAAACATAACCTTTAACTTAAAACACAGCCATGGACTTACGTGTTTCGAAAACATCTTTAAAACGACACAACAAAAGACCCGAAATAAAATAAATAAGCGTTTAAGTTTAAAACATCCTATTCTATCCTAAGTCTAAGAAAATAAATACCACTATCCTATGCATATGCCATGATCTCGAGTTGCGATGCAGTTGTCAGCCGTACAGGAATGCCTTGCCTTAACTTGGAAAATGTAGAAGCACATGGCTTGAGTATTTAAAGAAATACTCAGTAAGTGACCCCACTATTGGGGTTAAATGCAACAATCACATGTAATAAAATGATGGGACCTATCTTTCGTTTCGTTTCATTTCATTTCGTTTCGTTTCTTTTTCGTTTCGTTTCGTTTCGTTTCGTTTTCTCTACGGTGTAATCCTAACAGGTAATCGTGGACGTGTATCATATACTCTACACGCAGCCCATACGTGCGAGTATGGGCTCACCAGCTAGTTCGCACACCGCTGGGCCACTGTCCCTAGCCAGTGGACATGCTCTGGGGGCCCACCGGGACCCGTTAAAACTAAAACCATCACAGCACCGCTATGCAGGGCATAATGATCGTTGTCCTGCCATTTGGATGTACGTGTCCATACCCTCGTGATGGGATAGGGGTATCCCCCCAAATGCATGATCACACAATATGCATGAGGTCCCACTAGTTCTACAGTCATCATTTAATGAACATAACCCCGTGTCACGTTTTCATGCTTACATGTCATTCTAATTCACATTTCGTTACATATCATACATATTCCTAGCGGGGTTATATATCATGCAATTTACCGTATTTCATGTCATACAATTCATATCAAGTCTTCTTACCATTAATTTTGCACTTATACTCACCATTTTCTCATTAATTACTCCATTTATTCTAATTAGTATATATGAAATAGCCAATTGTGGTTTAATATGAAAAAAAGATCAATTTGCATAACTTGAGCTTAATTGTATACTTAATTGAGCTATTTTGTAAAATTTCAGAACATTTATGCTGAACCATGATACTATAGCATATATGGAAACAGCACTTCTTGCAAATCTGGAAATAAATTGCTGACCTTGATGCTGAAACAATCCGGAAAGCAAACTTTTCGGGATGACCTAGAAATTTTAATCCACATCAGCAGTCCACGTGGATCATTGGCTACCAAATTAGAAACATCCTAGGTAGACAATTTTATCCTTTCTCAACCCTAAATTAGAAGAAACAAGCATTATAAAAGATTATAAAAGGAAAAGGATACCTAAAATAGGGAGGGGCCACACTTGGGGAGAGAAATCGGATTAGACAGCAGCAGCCTCCGCTGCTGTGAACTGCTGTGAAACCAGAGAAGAAGGAAAAGGAGACCAAGGATTGATTAGGGCAAAGAGGTGGATATGAGAGCTCAAGGGAAGGGAACTTCCATTGACGAACGACAGCAAACCGGGATAACTCTCTATTTCCTTATTCTCTTTTCTCATTCCCTCAATCTTACATGATTGAGATGCTAATTCCTCTGTTTAATTCAGTTTGTATGGAGAGCTAAACTTTATAGGCGAGACAAGAGAGTTTTATATAATTTAAGTATGTTGGCTGTATGATTTGAGTTTATTAAAGAGTTGTTGTTAATGATTAACATGTGTGTTTAATTAGCTACTTTACATACATAGTTGTTCTCTTATTCAGGAATGTTGGCTTTTATGTCCTAAAACTCATAGTTTGTAAACAAAAATATATTCTATATTCAATAAAGTTATTATTGTTGTTTATTCAGTAAAGATTGTTACCGAATAAAGTGAACTTTACGATTATTAATCTAAATCCAATAAACTAAGAATACTCTAGCTATAGTATGATTACTTGAACTATATGTAGAGACATAAGAGTGGATCAAGTTCAAGTATATAGTCAAAAGGATCTTTAGTATAAGGATAAGGCTGAGTACCTTATTTTAGGGACACTATGTATGCGGCCCACTTTTGTATATGATATAAACAATGTGATCATTAAATTGTACATGTGGAGACATGTGAGTGTGGCGTCCTATGCAATGAGTATTGCATAAGATCGGACAATGAAGAAAACCACTCTCACTTTATAATGTCGTTTACTGTTGAGACTGTTTTTCTTTTTATTCGATGACCTAGGTAACTCGATCTTAATTATGAGCTAACCATGAACTCCTGTTTTTTCGGAATTATCCTTAAATTTGCATGGGTGAGAGTGGCTCGAGTTTGCCGACTCAATAGGCCTCCCATTTAGGGGGTAGAACTGGGTGAATAGCTGGGGAGGTGGGGTGCACAATGGAATTCGCTCCTACCCACTTTTAGGGATAGAAGAGAGGTAGTTCCCTTAAGCACTGACTCCAGGTCTTGAACAAGGGGCCCCACCCTCTCATTGGCCTGAGAGGGATTCGATTTACTGGTTGGACCTCAAACCAATTGTTCATTAGAGGATCAGTGAGACATAAGGAATAAGAAGTAATTTCAGGGGTAAAACGGTAAATTGACCAAGCTCTAGTTACGAACAACCTGTGAAGAATCGACTTACTAATCATAGTTATATCAAATGGACAGAAATATATCTATAGTAAGGGGAGTGCAACTACTAGGCTATAGTGGAGTGTTCTAGTAGTTAACGAATGTTGGTTAACAAGGTTAATGAGTTTAGCCGGTTAATCTTGGATCGTTGGAGCCTATGATCTATAGGTCCATTAGGTCCCTCTGCTAGCTCATATCGAACTAAACCATAGAACAGTGTGACGAGTGAGTTCGAAGTGTTCGAATTCAAATTAGGGAATATGCGCTACATATATACGATATATTTAACCGCATTTTTGTTTTATTTACGAATTAAACAAAAAGAGAGAATCTGTCTTGGCGCCCAAAACCCTTTACTCTCCCATAACATAAATACACTCTTTCTAAAGACATACAATTCTATAAACACCAACAGACACATAAATCATATCACTCAAATACACACTATGTTCACACTTACACAAACTACACTCAAATGACACTCTAGTCAACACGTGATAGCTATACATATCATCATACTCACTAAAGATACATCACCATTCTCACAAACACAAACATCTAACTATAACCAATCTATACCTACTCCTTAACCTTCTGACACCGATGGTTTTGATGTGTGATCATTCTTGACCGGACCCTCCTTTACGGTTAGGCACCCTCCACTGTGCGCACAAGCCGAAGGCGTATTGGCAATTCCTTCGCTTACTGCAGAGATAAGGCTGCAGCGCGGCGTAGAGATACTGAGGTTTGACGTTAGACTGTTCATAAGCTCCCACCTAACTCCTTACTAAGATTGCTTTGTAAAACTCGGATGTGATGGTTGACGTCGTTGTTAACATATACCATCCGAGACCCAATCTTTAATGTAAGGCTCCATCCACTGAGTGCCAATGCCGAAGGCGTAGTGACATTTCCTTCGGTTACTGCAGAGATAAGGCTGCAGGGTGAGTGAGGAAAAAACTTATTAAGTCTTGCATCTTGAGCTTTTTGACCTTTTACTGTGAATAGGCTACTACCTTACTCCTATCGCGGGTTGTTAAGTCTTCCCTTCGGATGTGATGGTTTTCGTAGTTGTTAACATAATATCCGAAGAAGAACAATCTGTAGGGCTCCATCCACTGAGTGCCAAGGCCGAAGGCGTAGTGGCATTTCCTTCGGTGACAGCTTTATTGCTGGGCGAGTGACGATAAGCTTATTAAGTCTTGCTTTCTCGTGTTTTTTGACCATATAAGAAGCTCAAAAGAAAGCTAAATACTCCTTATGTCTGACACTGAACGTACCCCACCTTGATATTATGGTTTTCTTCATTTTCCCATAATATCATTGGCCTCTCTGTTAAGGTTTTTGCTTACTTACTTTACAGAGATACGAACAGTTTAGTAGGGCACCATCCACTGTGCGCCAAGACAGAAGGCTTAGTGGCATTTCCTTCCGGCATAAATAGGTCGGAATCTGTCTTATTTAAATATCTTAATCAATTATGTGTCGGAATTGATTGGGATTGGCATTTGAATTAATATTAAATATTAATTAAATAGTTTAATTAATCATTTAATGTAACTTTAATTTGAAATTCATTATTCAAATTAATTATTGAATTAAAATGAAGAAAGTCAAAATGTTGACTTCATTTAATGGAAAAATCCATGTTAGTGGAATTTTGAGGTGTCAAAATTTGGTTTAACCAAACTTGCATGCTTGCCAAATAAACCCCACAAATTTTAGTGGAATTTTGAGTGTCAAAATTTGGTGAACTCAAACTTGCATGCTTGCCACATAATCCCAAACATTTGAGTAGAATTTTGAGTGTCAAAATTTGGTGATCTCAAATTTGTATGAACATGCAAACATTACTCTATAAATAGAGTGATCATGGTACATGGAAGGGCTTCCTTAGTGAAAAACCTTGAGAAAAACCTCTTACAAACACTTTCTTCATATATACAAAATCCCTCCCAAGTTTAGTCACTCACCGGATTCCACAACCCCGTTCTAAGGCCGGAGGATAGTGGAGAAGACACTAGTGGTGGTTCGAAACCGGTTCGTGAGGAAAAAGGAATTTGAACTACAAAAGGTTAGTATTCAAACTCATTAAGTTTTAATACTTATGAACATGCTAGTTATTTACTATAATTGATGTTCTAAAAGTGCCTAAGATCCAAATTGCTTCTGCATGTGTTATATTAACACCATTAATTGGCATCAGAGCAAGTTTTAGGCACTTTATTTACATCAATTTGATCATGGTGGGTACCATTTCATGGATGAAATCATTGTGGTTGCTAAAGTCGATGGTTTTGGTTTTGGTATTTTTTTTATGCTTCCATTTGATACAATTATTGTAATAAGTCTAATGTGTATGGACTTTAATGAATGAAGAAAGGTCTGTAATTTTTATGGAGCCATTAGAGTCCATTTTAGGTTGTAATTGATCGAAAATGGAAGAGATAGCAAGCTGAACCGAAGAAGATGGAAGAGGGGGTTCGGGTGATTTTCTGTCGTTGGGGTCCGATTCAACGTTTTTAATGGTTGGTTCGCCCAGTTCATGATCCTCGGGAGCGGCTCAAGTTATTTTTAATTATTAATGTAATAATTTAGTTAATTGCTTGCTTTAAAATGCCAAAACCAACCCACTTTAGTGTGTTTAATTAATTATGCATTATGAATGTATGTTTTAATTAAATAGAAAATGTATATGCATAAAGTATGTCATATAGATTTAAAATCCCACCATAGGCTAAGCATGTTTCATGCATTCCAAGTATGTTATAAGTGTTATAATGTATAGTATGCATGTGTAGGGTTCCATGAGTGATAGATATAAATTGTTATATTATTGCATGGAATGGATGATTATATAATTTTTATATAAAGCATGTTAGATGCATGTTATAGGTTATTTTCAACGTCATAAAACGAGATAGACGTTAAAATCTATAATAAAGATAAGTACATGCTCACTTAGGGTTAAGAACCAAGCACGATCAATTTTAATAGTTAAAATAGGTCGATGTCTTGTAAAATTGTGCTCACAAGAAAGCTCACCTGGCACGATCTTGTCTAAGGCTTGAGGTACTTAAGTTGACGGTTTACAGAACACCTACTACCTGGAGATCGGACCAGTACTTGAGCTTAGTTAGCCCAGTTTTATGAGCATGCTTAAGTGATGTAAGTTTTGAAAAAATCACCTAGACTTAGATTATTTAATTAGCGGGAATATACCTAAGTAATGAGTATACCCAACCGTCTAAAATACTTAGTGAGAGGAAAAAGGTGTATGAGATACATCGTTTTCCTTTCACTCTCTCTGAAAAATTCCCACCGTGAGATTCATGCTCGGCCTCGTGTCGCCCTGGGAGCATCCTCCATTCGAAAGGTATTTGCATGAGTCAATAACAAGGTGAATAGAAAAAGTATTTATAGTAAGTGGGAGAAGGAAGAAGGTATTTGCATGAGTCAATAACAAGGTGAATAGAAAAAGTATTTATAGTAAGTGGGAGAAGGAAGTATATCAAATACGTCCTATATAACAAGGTGAATAGAAAAAGTATTTATAGTAAGTGGGAGAAGGAAGTATATCAAATACGTCCTATGGTCTCCACCACTAGGTTAAAGTATTTATAGTAAGTGGGAGAAGGAAGTATATCAAATACGTCCTATGGTCTCCACCACTAGGTTGCACCGTGAGATTCCCATGTTCCACCTGCATGTTGCCCTAGCGTCCTATGGTCTCCACCACTAGGTTGCACCGTGAGATTCCCATGTTCCACCTGCATGTTGCCCTAGAGCAACTACCTATTCGGAGGGTCGTAACATGGGAGTCGAAACAACGCAAACTCCAGAAATCGATAGGATTTCTTAGGTCCGTTCCCAACTTTGGCTTTTTCATTTGATAGCATTGTTGGGACCGATCTATGAGGTTTGAAAATGGCAGGTCACACTTACGAAGAAATACTAAGAGTTGGTATATTCTTGACCAAAACAGCGATAACTAAGAACACTATAGGAACAAGAGTTATTCTGGGATTAGTGTTTAAGTCAAGAATGTCTCGGTTTAGTGAATGAGTGATTGACTGCCCCTCGGTAGCAGTTGCTCTAACTCACTAAAGTATTGTTGCAAATTAATAATGATTTGGGTACATTATTACATTTGCTAAAACTGATTGGATTAAACAAGATTAAGTCAAATCACTAATAGAATTTTCTTTATGTCACAGCATGACAAACTCAATAGTACAATTACTCGCTTCTGAGAAATTAAACGGCGACAACTATACAACTTGGAAATCAAACCTAAACACAATATTGGTCATTATTGATTTAAAGTTTGTTTTAACTGAGGAGTGTCCTCCAAACCCTAGCTCAAATGCAAACCGAACAATTCGGGATGCGTATGACAGATGGATAAAGGCAAATGATAAAGCCCGAGTGTACATTCTAGCCAGCATATCTGATATTTTGGCTAAGAAATACGATGTTATGGGTACTGCTAAAGAGATTATGGAATCTCTAAAAGGGATGTTTGGACAACCGTCCTTCTCCCTTAGACATGAAGCCATAAAATACATTTACAACTGCCGTATGAAAGAAGGGACCTCAGTTAGAGAACATGTCCTGGACATGATGGTCCATTTCAATGTGGCAGAAGAAAATGAAGTTGTCATTGATGAGAAGAGTCAAGTCAGATTTATCATGATGTCTCTTCCGAAGAGCTTCTTCCAGTTCCGCACAAATGTGGTGATGAACAAAATAGAATATAACTTGATTGCTCTTCTCAATGAGCTACAGACTTATCAGTCCCTCTTAATGAACAAGGGACAAACAGGAGAAGCAAATGTTGCCATCTCCAAGAAATTACTACGAGGATCGTCCTCCAAAAATAAGTCTGGACCTTAGAAGAAGGGTAAAGGGAAAAATAAGATTCCTACTAACCGCAAGGTTCAAAAAGAAGATAAAGGAAAATGTTTCCATTGCAACGAAAATGGGCACGGGAAGAGAAACTGCCCAAAATACCTTGCAGAGAAGAAAGCCGAAAAGACACAACAAGGTAAATATGATTTACTCGTTGTAGAAATATGTTTAGTAGAGTATGATTACTCAACTTGGATACTAGACTCAGGGGCCACTAATCATATTTGTTCTTTTTACCAGGAAACTAGCTCCTGGAGAATGCTTGCGGACGGCGAGATAACACTCAGGGTTGGAACAGGAGAGGTTGTCTCAGCAAGAACAGTAGGAAATTTAAAGTTGTTTTTTGGAGATAGATTCATTATATTAGATAATGTACTTTTTGTTCCAAGAATGAAAAGAAATTTAGTATCTATCTCTTGTTTATTAGAACAATTGTATAAAGTATCTCTTGAAATCAATGAAGTGTTCATTTGCAAAAGAGGTATTCATATTTGTTCTACAAAACTAGAAAACAACTTATATATGTTAAAACCGAGCGAAACAAAAGTTATTTTAAATACCGAGATGTTTAAAACAGCTGAAACTCAAAATAAACGACAAAAGATTTCTCCTAATACCTACCTTTGGCACTTAAAACTAGGCCACATTAATCTCAATAGAATTGAGAGACTGGTTAAAAAGGACTTCTAAATGAGTTAGAAGACAACTCTTTACCTCCATGTGAGTCTTGTCTTGAGGGTAAAATGACTAAACGATCGTTTTCTGAAAAAGGTTATAGAGCCAAAGAAACCTTAGAACTCGTGCATACAGATCTTTGTGGTCCAATGAATGTCAAAGCACGATGAGGGTATGAATATTTCATCAGTTTTATTGATGATTACCTAATGCGTCACAAGTTCGAAGCTCTTGAAAAATTCAGAGAGTATAAGACTGAGGTTGAGAATTTATTAGGTAAAACTATTAAGACACTTCGATCAGATCGAGGAGGAGAGTACATGGACTTAAGATTTAGGGACTATATGATAGAACATGGAATAAAGTCTCAACTCTCGGCCCCTGGTATGCCTCAACAAAATGGTGTATCTGAAAGGAGAAATAGAACTCTGTTAGACATGCTTTGGTCTATGATGAGTTTTGCTCAATTACCCGATCTGTTTTAGGGATATGCAGTGGAGACTGCTACATATATTTTGAACATGGTTCCTACTAAGAGTGTTTCAGAAACACTTTATGAGTTATGGAAAGGGCGTAAAGGTAGTTTACGTCACTTCAAAATTTGAGGATGTCCAGCACATGTGTTGTTGCAAAATCCCAAGAAATTAGAACGACGTTCAAAATTATGTCTATTCTTAGGATACCCCAAAGAGACGAAAGGTGGTTTGTTTTATGACCCTCAAGAAAATAGAGTGTTTGTATCAACAAACGCTACATTCTTAGAGGAAGACCATGTAAGAAATCATCAACCTCGCCGTAAACAAGTATTAAGTGAGATTTCTAAAGAAGCTACTGATAAAACAATAAGAGTTGTTGATCAAGTTGGTTCTTCAACAAGAGTTGTTGATGGCCTGACACTTCTGATCAATCACATCCTTCTCAAGAGTTAAGAATGCTTCGACGTAGTGGGAGGGTTATAACTCAACCCGATCGTTACTTGGGTTTCGTAGAAACCCAAGTCATCATATCTGATGATGGCATTCAGGATCCATTGACTTATAAACAGGCAATGAATGATGAAGATAGAGATCAGTGGATCAAAGCCATGAATCTTGAAATGGAGTCAATGTACTTCAATTCAGTCTGGGAACTTGTAGATCAACCAGATGGGGTAAAACCTATTGGTTGCAAATGGATCTATAAGAGGAAATGTGACCAAACCGGTAAGGTACAGACCTTTAAAGCTCGACTTGTAGCAAAGGGTTATACCCAAAAAGAGGGGGTGGACTATGAAGAAACCTTCTCTCCTGTTGATATGCTTAAATCGATAAGAATATCTTGTCTATTGCCACATTTTATGATTATGAAATTTGGCAAATGGATGTTAAGACAACCTTTCTAAACGGCAATCTTGAAGAGAGTATCTATATGGCTTAACCAGAGGGGTTCATTGAATAGGATCACAAGCAAAGGGTTTGCAAGCTTAAAAGATCCATTTATGGGTTGAAGCAAGCATCTCAATCCTGGAATATAAAGTTTGATACTGCGATCAAATCTTATGGCTTTAAACAGAATGTTTACGAACCTTGTGTTTATAAAAGGATAGTCAACTCTACAGTAGCTTTCCTGGTGTTGTACGTTGACGATATTCTACTCATTGGGAATTATGTGGGATTTCTAACTGACAATAAGCATTGGCTAGCGACACAATTCCAAATGAAAGATTTGGGAGAGGCTCAGTTTGTTCTTGGAATTCAAATTGTTCGGAATCGCAAGAACAAAACACTAGCATTGTCTCAGGCACGTACATCGACAAAATGTTCATTCGATATAAGATGCAGGACTCTAAGAAAGGATTATTACCTTTCAGGCATGGAGTTCATTTTTTGAAGGAACAAAGTCTTAAGACACCTCAAGAAGTTGAGGATATGAGACACATTCCTTATGCATTAGCAGTCGGTAGTCTGATGTATGCCATGCTATGTACCCGACCCGACATATGCTATGCTGTGGGAATTGTTAGCAGATATCAGTCCAATCCGGAACGTGCTCATTGGACTGCCGTTAAGAATATCCTCAAGTATCTTAAGAGAACGAGGGACTATATGATAATGTAAGGTGCTAAGGATCTAATCCTTATAGGGTACACTGACTCAGATTTTCAAATCGATGTAGTTTCGAGGAAATCGACATCAGGATCTGTCTTCACTCTGAACGGAGAGCAATAATATGGAGAAGCATAAAGCAAGGTTGCATTGCTGATTCCACCATGAAGGCTGAGTATGTTGCTGCTTGTGAACCAGCGAAAGAATCTGTATGGCTTAGGAAGTTCTTAACTGATTTGAAAGTTGTTCCAAATATGCATCTTCCCGTCACTCTTTATTGTGATAACAGTGGAGCAGTTGCAAATTCAAAAGAACCAAGAAGCCATAAGCGAGGAAAACATATTGAGCACAAATATCATCTCATAAGGGAGATTGTGCAACGAGGAGATGTGATCGTCACACAGATAGCTTCAGAGCACAACATTGCTGATCCATTTACAAAGCCCCTCACGGCTAAAGTGTTTGAAGGGCACCTAGTGAGTCTAGGACTACGAGTTATGTAATCTAGGGCAAGTGGGAGAAAAGGCATGAGTATTATTCCAAGTGGAAGTTTGTTGGGTTTTATGTTCTAAAACTCATAGTTTGTAAACAAAAACATATTCTATTTTCAATAAAGTTATTATTGTTGTTTATTCAGTAAAGATTGTTACTGAATAAAGTGAACTTTACGATCATTAATCTAAATCCAATGAACTAAGAATACTCTGGCTATAGTATGATTACTTGAACTATATGTAGAAACATAAGAGTGGATCAAGTTCAAGTATATAGTCAAAATGATCTATAGTATAAGGATAAGGCTGAGTACCTTATTTTGGGGACACTATGGATGCGGCCCACTTTTGTATATGATATAAACAATGTGATCACTAAATTGTACATGTGGAGACATGTGAGTGGGGCGTCCTATGCAATGAGTATTGCATAAGATCGGACAATGAAGAAAACCACTCTCACTTTATAATGTCGTTTACTGTTGAGACTGATTTTCTTTTCATTCGATGACCTAGGTAACTCGATCTTAATCCTGAGCTAACCATGAACTCGTGTTTATTCGGAATTATCCTTAGATTTTCATGGGTGAGAGTGGCTCGAGTTTGCCGACTCAATAGGCCTCCCATTTCAGGGGTAAGACTGGGTGAATAGCTGGGGACGTGGGGTGCAAGATGGAATTCGCTCCTACCCACTTTTAGGGATAGAAGAGAGGTAGTTCCCTTAAGCACTGACTCCAGGTCTTGAACAAGGGGCCCCACCCTCTCATTGGCCTGAGAGGGATTCAGTTTACTGGTTGGACCACAAACCAATTGTTCATAAGAGGATCGGTGGGACATAAGGAACAAGAAGTAACTTCAGGGGTAAAACGATAAATTGACCCAGCTCTAGTTACGAACAACCTGTGAAGGATCGACTTAATAATCATGGTTAGATCAAATGTACAGAAATATATCTATAGTGAGGGGAGTGCAACTACTAGGCTATAGTGGAGTGTCCTAGTAGTTAACGAATGTTGGTTAACAAGGTTAATGAGTTTAACCGGTTAATCTTGGATCGTTGGAGCCCATGATCTATAGGTCCATTAGGTCCCTCTGCTAGCTCATATCGGACTAAACCATAGAACAGTGTGATGAGTGAGTTCAAAGTGTTCGAATTCAAATTAGGGAATATGCACTACATATATACGATATATTTAACCGCATTTTTGTTTTATTTACGAATTAAACAAAAAGAGAGAATTTAAGATATTTAAATAAGATTTAAATATCTTAATCAAATATGTGTCGGAATTGATTGGGATTGGCATTTGAATTAATATTAAATATTAATTAAATAGTTTAATTAATCATTTAATATTACCTTAATTTAAAATTAATTATTCAAATTAATTGTTGAATTAAAATGAAGAAAGTCAAAATGTTGACTTCATTTAATGGAAAAATCCATGTTAGTGGAATTTTGAGGTGTCAAAATTTGGTTTAACCAAACTTGCATGCTTGCCAAATAAAGCCCACAAATTTTAGTGGATTTTGAGTGTCAAAATTTGGTGAACTCAAACTTGCATGCTTGCCACATAATCCCAAACATTTGAGTGAAATTTTAAGTGTCAAAATTTGGTGATCTCAAATTTGCATGAACATGCAAACATAACTCTATAAATAGAGTGGTCATGGTACATGGAAGGGCTTCCTTGGTGAAAAACCTTGAGAGAAACCTCGTACAAACACTCTCTTCATATATACAAAAGATTAGTATTCAAACTCATTAAGTTTTAATACTTATGAACATGCTAGTTATTTACTATAATTGATGTTCTAAAAGTGCCTAACATCCAAATTGCTTCCGCATGTGTTATATTAACACCATCAGGGAGAAGGTTGGGAGCAATGAAATCCTCTTTAATACTCTAAGACTTGAAGGGTAATAGAAGAGTTATGAATAATTCTTCTCTTAGAGCCTTGTTAATAGAAATTATAACGATTATGGAAAAAATCATCATTCATGACCCTCGGAAGTGGGCTTGAGACTCTATTAAAAGGAACTGAAATCTACCACAAAACTCAACAACTTATCTATTTAATCTCTCTTAGCCAAACCTTCCTCATTAGAGTTGATTTTCCCATTATTTTCTATTTTTCGACAGCAGTGGCACTCTGATTTAGTTTTGTTTAAGTAGTCAAAATCACCAACATCCATTTGAATGTTACCCAAAAACCCTGTCACAGCCCAAAATTTGAATCTCGAAATCAAGAGCTGGACCAACAGACTATGCAATGAAATCGTGTAAAAACAAATAGGGAAGACGAGATTACAAAAAAAATGTTTAGCAATTATGTAAAAGGTTTGAAATCTAAAACAAGGTGTTCAAGTATGAAAAGTATGTAAAGGTTTACAAAACAATGCATGACAAAGCTAAACAAAATTATCCACAGACTCCTAGACGCCCCGGAACACTCCTATGTGGCATTAAGATTCAGCATGCATTCCCGCCTCGATCCATGGCATCACTCACCTGAGAAAATAAAAAAGAGTAGAAAGGAACGAGTATAAAAATATTCAGTAAGCAGCCTACTTGTAGGCTCTTTTCGCATCCTTATCTTGGTGGGTAATCACGATCTTTCTCGGGTTTCTAAGGAGAGTGATCTAAGCTGCAACTCTCTTTTCTGTATCTTAGGAGGCTTGTCCATCTTAAGCAATGAAATGATCAGTGTCCTGAGGTGAGGCACGACCTCATAAGTAAATCTGAGGGGATTGTATGGCTGGATCTGAAAACGTGACTCTCTCTGAACATCATCCATGGAGGTTAACTGACGGCCCTCACATGGGACCATACATCCACTAAACGGGGTGCGACCCCCTGTGTGCCGGTCAGCTACTGAGTCATCCTATGTGGCTCCACGTCCCCTGCTTAGGGACGGGTTTCTACGACCCAAGAGTCCTTTTCAGAAGACCCCTTAACTATCACCACTAGGTCTGGGCACCTGTCACACTTCCCTATCTGGATCTGCTAAGCTCAACGATCACTGTACCGGAGCTCTGTCTCGACGGTACGATATCGGAGGAGAGAGGGAAGTGGAAGTTCTGATGACACTATCTACACTACTCAACTCTAGCGGGCTACCTACAGTTACCGTGGTGACCTCTTATTCTTTCTAGGGTGGAACCTGGTGGCTTAAACTTAGATTCGTGTATCTCTAGGATTCTCATGCCTGGTCTTACAAACCTATCGGGTTTGGAATTCTGGGCTCTTGATCTGTTGGTAATCATTTTGCGGGTCTAATTGCACGGTATTCTAGAGGTCCCCTAATCTAGGGTCTCGCTAGCCTACTTAGTTACAAGAACCCTAATCTAAGCTCATAATTTCTTCCTATTCATCAAGAAAGATAATACAAGCAATCATCATGCATAAGAGTTTACACGCAGCAGTTCATGCAATATTAACAAACATGCTCAACGGAAAGATAACGTTCATCTTTACCCAGAGCACAGATTTCACAAGTTTTCCATCCTCCTCATGCAAACATACTTGATTCTCTATCAAACAGATTCAATAAATATTTAATAACTAGCTTTCCTTAATCATATCATTTTCGCAGTTCCCATACTAATACACTAGGTCCGACTAGCTAAATTAATGGGTGGTAGCATGCATGCTTGTTCCTAGCGGTTCCTACAAGTACTGCTCGTGGGAATCCAAATCGCTACTTACTTGGTTGACGCGTGCCTTCCCGAGTTCGAGTTTTATTGACGGAATGGATTTTAACAATTCTGAAATTTCCTGCATAGGTCCTAATTCACATAATAATAAGGTCAACATCAAAATTGAGTCGGAAAACAAGCAAACAGAGAAAATTTACAATCTCTTGGGTATCTCGTTCTATGACGTTTCAGCTCTTTATTCCTTCATCAAAGTTACTCATCTATTTTTTCTGAAGCTAAAGGAATCCTTAATTTGAAGGAAAAGTGGGCATAGATAGGAATTCGACACTTACCTCCAACTTGAGCCCGAAACAGATTTTCTTTAATTGGGAACATTCCTGAGATTATTTCTCTTTACGGTCTTCTATGGAAACATTCCTTGTTGGTGCAAAAACCTATTGGGGTCGTCCTTGCTCGAAGAATACTTGTATATCCTTGGATTGGAATTTTGAGTTTTCCTTGAAGCTTTTTAATGGCGGATTGGATTGGGGGAATGGTTTCTAGGCACTTTCAGGACTCTATTCCTTCGTAGAACTTATGGGTAATGTTGTTTAGAAGTTATAGGAACCAGTTTGAAAGGAAATGGTGGAGAATTGCTCTCGAATTTGGAAGAAATCTGAGAGTAGGAGACCCAAAATCTAAACACTTATTGCCAACAGCTAGGTGCTCGACCTTGCTCGATTCTTGTTCCAAACTATTGCCCCAACTACAAAATTTATAGGAGAAACTTAAACCAACATTGGGATCTCCAGAATCATCATGAATTGCGGTTGTTTTTTCTAGAATATTCATCGAAAATATCTACTCCGATCAGAGCCTCACCGACCTTGGTTTTGAATCCTAGCCGTTGGATGTCCCGATCCGTGAGTTTTCTAGAATATATACAAGTTTGGAGGAGATCCAACGGCTGAGAGTCGACATTCGAAGGATTTTGTGTAGAAGGCACTATGTAGGTTTTGATTTTTTAGCAGAATGGCAAATCCATAATTATTCTTAACTTCAAGGGTATTTTGGTAATTTGCCACTTTCCGAATATTTTATTATTAATTTCTCGAAAAATCCATAATTTTTCTAAAAATTCTTCATCTCTTGTTGGTCATTTTTTCGGTCTTGAACATCTTGAAATTCCTTCTAGATAAGGAATTAAAAATCTCGCAAGATCCTTGATAATTGGAAAAATGACATTTTCGTCCCGTTCGCTTATGCTTTCATTCCAATCCTTCTCCAAAGGTCTTAAGTCCTTAAGATTACTCCTTAGGGTATAGATATGACTTACTAAGTCTCGTTTCATAGCTTAATCCTCATAATTTCTTTTCTTGGATCTTTTGGGTCGTGCATAGGTGGCTTTCCTTCACTTTTAGGGTGTTACAATACGTGACTAGATTACTCAAATTTGATTGGAAATTGTTTATGTATGCAGTACAAGCAAACCATTTGGCACAAAAGGAAGCTATCTTAAAGGTATTTCATGCAGGACTTCAGATGATTGCAGGGATAATGTTTTTTGTGATTGTAAATTAAACATGTGCTTCTGTCATGGCAAGAAGCATCCCTTCAACTTCAACTCCAACTCTCACAAGATGAGTAAGAACATTCATTTAGAAGACAACAAGGAGATCAAAGAAGTGCCTCTCAACAACTAATCAATATAATGAAGATGATCATAAAGAACTTGATCGATGTGACCCTGTATTTAGATTCTCATAATAAATAAACGATATTTTTGTTTAGTTCGTGTGCCTCTCAAGGTTTCGGGTCATAGTATATCATACGAATACAAGATATACTGACATGCTCGTTCCACATGAAGCTATTTAATGCAACAAATTATTCATAACAACATACCATAAAGAATCATATACATGACACAGACATCGTGAGTCAAAAATCAAGACTCGAATCTATCTCGAACTCTATAGCTCCATAGTTCATACACAATCTCGTCTCGGGTGTGCAGTTAGTTTCTATTTAAAAAGATGAGTAGTGTGATATAGTAACAATGTTTAGAAAATGCTCAATTTTGAAGGACAAGAAAGAGAGTTATCTAAAAATTATTGTTATAATTATTTATATTATGATTGCGATTATTATATTATGATGAGACGGTTTAGGTGAGATCTACCGTAGACCTAACTTTCAATTCCCTTATGGAATCTAGTCGGTCTAGGGATCATCTCTGCTCCTCTCTTCTTGAGAATTTATACATCCCTCATTATTATATGGACAACTATCTCTCGAGTTCTGGTTTAGGTTTATCCTCAATAGAAAAATAAAATAGAGCATCTAGAACCCAAGTGGAGAGCATGCGTGTGGAGTGTGTAGAAAAGTACAATGCATCCAAATCCACCGATAAATGAAATTAGAGCCAAAGCCAAAACATGATGTTTTAATCCACAAGACACAAAATCATATTTGCATACGTGCATTTCTCGACCTTAATAGTGGGGTCACTTCTTGAGTATTTTTCAATATTCATTCTATCATTAAAAAAAATTTACAGTAATGAAAAGGACATATAAACTGTTGTTGGCTTCTCCTATGGAGGCTATAGCACTAAATCTTTTATGCTAAATCTAACATTTATTTATATTTTTCTATCTTTTTTAATTTTGTTTTACAAGAGTCACTATGGGATCACCTCCCGAGTATTTTTCAATATTCATTCTACCATTAAAAATAAAGGTTTGAAATATTTGTTTAGAATCACATCCAAAATTAGGATCATTACCATCAAATTTTGAAAAATTCATTGGCTGATTATTGTACGTTAGTCTTTATTCCCATTTGGGTTATCGTACCATATTTTGGTTTCATATTACCTAATTTAGCAAATATTCCTCAATTATATAAAAGTAATGGGTACAAAATTGAAGACACAAAATTATCATCACCCAAAAATCTCTAAAATCCCTCCCAAAATCATGGACAAGAACATTTCTATCAAGTTCGCTTTCCTAGGTGGAATCATCTTGTTCTTCACTGTCTTCGATACAAGTATCTTGTAGTTATTAAAAAATGTACGAGTGTTTGAGGGTTGAGTTGGGTCAGGTCAGATTATGACATTTTCTAGACCGAACCCAATTATTTGCATTATAAATTTTTCAGCATAAACAACCCTTGTTATATAATGAATCCAACTAAACCCAACTCGACCATAAATTTTTTGGGATAGATAGTTGGTTCAGATAGTTCGAGTTATTTATTCAAATTTTTTTTATTTTGATAAAAATAAATCATTAGTTTGTAAAATATATGTTTATTTATTTTCATACATTTGGTTACCATTTGCACTTCAATTTTGTGTATATTTTGTGAGCAAACATGTATATCTTAAAATTAAACGGAAGTTTGATTGTACAAAGATTCAAACTAATAAGTTTTAGGGTTACCAAAGAACGAACTCAGTAGAACTCAATTCAACATATGTTTTGAAAAATTACTTTTACCAGATCTCGTAGAAAATAAATAATTATTAAATAAAATAAATACATATGTATAATTGTATTGTACACAAAAATGTATATTTTAAAATTAACAATAAATTTAAATTGTTTTGGTTCAATCGAGTTTTGGGGAACCCATAAACAACCTTAATCATAAAAGTTTTCAGTTATTTGAATTTAGTCCAAATAAGTTCATAATTAAACTCGAACCAGATTGGTTCGGTCAATCCAATCTAGTTTCGGGAGAACCCTTAAACCAACTCAATGATAAAAGTTTTCAGTTATTTGAATTCAGTCCAAATAAGTTCATAATCTAACTCGAACCACACAGATTGAGTTGGGTTGATCGAATTTTTTGAGTCATTAGATTGATTTTGATATTAATTTAAGTATTACTTTGTTTGATGCACAGTGACAAGCAAACCATTGTGAATACAAGGAAGTCATATTCATATTCCGTGCAACACTGTCCAAGATTGCTTTAATCCTAAGGTTTGTGAGTGCAAATTTGGGCTGTGTTTTTGCGTACCTAAGAGCCCGCCGCCGCACTTCAGCTTCCACCATGACAACATCAGCGATACCACTCAAAATTAAGAAGTGGCTCTCAACAACTATTCAATAAATACCATTATTTTCATCGCAATATGCTTTACACAAATGAATAAAACTATGTTAACACCATGTATTTCAATATTATATATTAGATTAAATTGAAAAATTACTTTTCGTTTATGATTTATGAGTTCGAGTATGAGTATTGTGAATGAGCGATTGAGGTACATGAGAGATGACTGCGTGAATTGCGTCGTTTTATAGAATGTTTTATAGGGCCCTTACGTATCGTCATTAGCCTCAAGGTTTTATGACGCATCTACTAGGGAGACGGTCTAACCCTACTCCGACCAGTGCTTTGCGTCGTCTGGTGACTGGCTTTCGTACCATTTGTTATGGCCCAAAGCAGAAAAAGTTGGGCTTGGCTGTTACAAATGGTATCAGAGCCAAACACCAGGCGGTGTGTTAGCGAGGACGTTAGGCCCTCAAATGGGTGGATTGTGAGATCCCACTTTGGTTGGAGAGGGGAACGAAACATTCCTTATAAGGGTGTGGAAACCTCTCACTAATAGACACATTTTAAAACCATGAGGCTGACGACAATACAAATCAAGCCGAAGCAGACAATATCTCCTAGTGGAGGGCTTGGGTAGTTATACTTTAGTTGTCATATATGGTGCAGACAAATGTCTTTGCTGCCAAAAATCCAAATCTTTCAACTAAAAATAATAAATAATGATGTTATGAGCATTCTTGATTAGCCACTTCATTCTCAAGTCCTTACTTCGTGTTAGTAGGACCTACAGGTCGAGTCAAAGTTCTATGCTCTCTCTTTTTGTGTGGAATTATGTGCGAGAGAGAAGAATCTGTGGTGGCAGCGAACAGCAAGACTACAACTTAATTTTGACTTTTCACTCTATAAGATGAGCACAATTCATTAAACAAAACAATACAATACTATGAAAGTTATTAAAAGATTAGAATCAGTTCAATCTTCTCGTCCCTCTCATGTGCCACGACCTTGTCTATACCCGAAAACATAAAACAAATTGAAATAGATGCATTTTAATTCACAAAAATACTGGAGTCATCACATGGTCGATGTTTTCACCTTCCTCACCAGTCCGGTATTACGACCTTGTCTTAAATAAGCCTAAAACCGGAATATGATTTTAGGTCCCATTAGACATTGAAAGACTTACATGTGTGTATTTCTTTATCTTAACAATAGGGTCACTTATGGTGTTTTTTTAAATAGTCATTCTCTTCCTAAATTTTTTTCCGTTAAAAACATGATTCATAATTACTACTTTATATTAATTTAAATTTTATTGTCAAGTAAATATTTGAAATATTTCTATAAAGGCTCGAAGATTTCATGAAAACATTTGAAAACTCTCCTAAAATGTATGTTGCATACCTGAAAATTAAAGTCAGTACACATTATTTACATTTTCATCCATGAATTTTTATTAATTACGATGTTTTGGTTCGTCAAGCTAATATCTATAAATGTTTAAAAGAATTAAATAAATTTTGAAAATTTTATGAAAAAATTAACAATACTTTTTTATCTTTTGAGTTGTTCTGGTAGATCAGTCGTTCAAGACCTTTGGTCTCTATCCGGACCCGATGAATAAAATGGGAACACTTCTTGTGGACTCGTTGAGAATGATTCTGATCCAGTTCATGACCCATTAGAAATAGAAGGCGCTCTGTTTGGATTGGGATCCTCACGGACAAAAAAGATTGCAATCAGTTTGATAGTGATTGAGTGACATTGCTTCTTCGGCCCGAACCTAGGAATCTCTTCGATATGATACAAAATGGATCAGCATCATAATTATTTTAAATTAATTAACCAAAAGATAACGCTAAATACCAAACTGAGCATTACTGACAACTAGGAGTAAAATGTAAAATATTCAAACCAATAACCAAATGAAAACTAAACTTCGAAGTATAATAAAAATGTAACTGTGGGATCTCACATCGGTTGGAGAGGAAAACGAAACATTCCTTATAATGTCGTAGAAACTTTTCCCTAGCAAACACGTTTTAAAACCGTGAGGTTGAGTGCAATATGTAACGGCTCAAAACGTACAATATTTTTTAGCGGTTGGCTTGGACGGTTGTAACATATCAAAGAAGACAATTTTTGTTAATAGTAAGCTTGGACTATTGTAACAAATCAAAGCAGACAATATCTATTAGCGGTGGACTTGGGCTGTTGTAACCGGTCAACCCGAAAAATATTTCTTAGGGGTGAGATTAAAATGATATATATATATTTTTTAATTCTTTCCATCCTTTGGAAGAAATAAAAACTTGATCCCAATTCATTACTTGCATCCCTTTTGTGGTCTTTACATTAAGTTGGTAAATGGTAACCTTAGTGTATTAAATTCATAACATCCCATTAATGTTGTATTTTTAAAATTCATATTAGCAAATTAATTAAATATTGTCCCAAAGATTATACAATGGGATGGACAACAATGAAACGAACCTCATCCCATCAAACAATTTACAATACAACATAATCGCAAACAAGCTTCGTCTCAACTTGGCTTTTATTGTTGCGATGATATTGCTCCTCGGCTCTTCTTTTGGTAATTTTCAACCTTGTTTCTTTTTCTTCTTCTTTGTTCTTTTTTTCGTTTTTTGATAACTCTCCAAAAGTAGAGTTATATCAAGTCTTTTTTCCGATAATTTTGCACTTATACTCACCATTTTCTCATTAACTGCTCCATTTATTCTAATTAGTATACATGAGATAGCCAATTGTGGTTCAATATGAAAAGAAGATTAATTTTCATAAATCGAGCTTAATTGTACACTTAATTGAGCTATTTGGTAAAATAATAGAACATTTATGCTGAACCATGATGCTATAGCAAATCTGGAACCAACACTGCTTGCAAATCTGGAAAAAAATTGCAGACCTTGATGCTGAAACAATACGGAAAGCATACTTTTCGAGGATGACCTGAAAATTTTAGTCCATATCAGCAGTCCACGTGGATCATTGGCTACCAAATTAGAAACATCGTAGGTGGACAATTTTATCGTTTCTGAACCGTAAATTAGAAGAAACAAGCATTATAAAAGGAAAAGGATACCTAAAATAGGGAGGGGCCACAATTGGGGGAGAGAAATTGGATTCAGCAGCAATGGAGGGGCCACACTTGGGGAAAGAAATCGGATTAGACAGCAGTAGCCTCCGCTACTGTGAAACCAGAGAGAAGAAGAAAATCCTAATCCAACAACTATTGACAGTAGATGGAAAAGGAGACCAACAAGGATTGATTAGGGCAAAGAGGTGGATGTGAGATCTCAAGGGAAGAGAACTTCCAAAACGACAACAAAACGAGATAACTCTCTATTTTCTTATTCTCTTTTCTCAGTCCATCAATTTTACATGATTGAGATGTGAATTCCTCTGTTTAATTTAGTTTGTATGGAGAGCTTGTTAGATCGATATGACTACCCTAGAAGGGGTGAATAGAGTTTCAACAATATTTTTGTTTTTTTAATAACAATAAAACTTGATATCGTGCAATAAAAATTAACAATAATTTAGAATTTAAATAGAAAAGGGAATTTAAATAGAAAAAGGGTTAGAAAATATAACATCTTAGTTTTATAGTGTTTCGGTCAAACTCGACCTACTCCACTACCCAAGCGCCTCTTGGAAATTTGAATAAAACTTTCTGACTCTTTCCTTTGATCAGAGCCCGAGCCGAACCGCTACACCACTCCTTTTACGAGTGCAAGAGAAAACTCAATCCTTTCCACGGCTCAGGATCAAACTGGTGCACCCTTCTTTTTACGAGTTCAAGAACAAACTCAATCCTTTCCACGGCTCAAGATCAAACTGGCACAATTGTCTGAAATCTTATAGAAACACCACAACTCTCTGAAGTAATAGATTTACAATTTTCTCACAATACAATAGACATCTCTCTTAAGAATAAGATAAACAAGAAATAGAATTGGAAGCTTTGGAGAGAGCAACAATTGAGGCTTTTAAACAAAAATTTTAGATCGAAACACACCACAACTCTCTGAAGTAATAGATTTCCAATTTTCTCGCAATACAATAGACATCTCTCTCAATCTCTCTCAAGAATAAGATAAACAAGAAATAGAATTGGAAGCTTTGGAGAGAGCAACACCACTACTCTCTGAAGTAATAGATTTCCAATTTTCTCGCAATACAATAGACATCTCTCTCAATCTCTCTCAAGAATAAGATAAACAAGAAATAGAATTGGAAGCTTTGGAGAGAGCAACAATGGAGGCTTTTAAACAAAAATTTTAGATCGAAACACACCACAAAAGTAATAGATTTCCAATTTTCTCGTAATACAATAGACATCTCTCTCAATCTCTCTCAAGAATAAGATAAACAAGAAATAGAATTGGAAGCTTTGGAGAGAGCAACAATGGAGGCTTTTAAACAAAAATTTTAGATCGAAACACACCACAAAAGTAATAGATTTCCAATTTTCTCGTAATACAATAGACATCTCTCTCAATCTCTCTCAAGAATAAGATAAACAAGAAATAGAATTGGAAGCTTTGGAGAGAGCAACAATGGAGGCTTTTAATAAAAAATTTTAGATCGAAACACACCACAACTCTCTGAAGTAATAGATTTCCAATTTTCTCGCAATACAATAGACATCTCTCTTAATCTCTCTCAAGAATAAGATAAACAAGAAATAGAATTGGAAGCTTTGGAGAGAGCAACAATGGAGGCTTTTAAACAGAAATTTTAGATCAAGAAAACTATGAAAATTGTGTATTGTATTCTATGTTGTGTGTTGCGTTCTGAAAAATATGAAGAGGTGATGAGAGAAATAGAATTGGAAGCTTTGGAGAGAGCAACACCACTACTCTCTGAAGTAATAGATTTAAAATTTTCTCACAATACAATAGACATCTCTCTCAAGAATAAGATAAACAAGAAATAGAATTGGAAGCTTTGGAGAGAGCAACAATGGAGGCTTTTAAACAAAAATTGTAGATCGAGAAAACTATGAAAATTGTGTATTGTATTCTATGTTGTGTGTTGTGTTCTGAAAAATATGAAGAGGTGATGAGAGAAATAGAATTGGAAGCTTTGGAGAGAGCAACACCACAACTCTCTGAAGTAATAGATTTATAATTTTCTCACAATACAATAGACATCTCTCTCAAGAATAAGATAAACAAGAAATAGAATTGGAAGCTTTGGAGAGAGCAACAATGGAGGCTTTTAAACAAAAATTGTAGATCGAGAAAACTATGAAAATTGTGTATTGTATACTATGTTGTGTGTTGTGTTCTGAAAAATATGAAGAGGTGATGAGAGAAATAGAATTGGAAGCTTTGGAGAGAGCAACACCACAACTCTCTGAAGTAATAGATTTATAATTTTCTCACAATACAATAGATCTCTCTCAAGAATAAGATAAACAAGAAATAGAATTGGAAGCTTTGGAGAGAGCAACAATGGAGGCTTTTAAACAAAAATTGTAGATCGAGAAAACTATGAAAATTGTGTATTGTATTCTATGTAGTGTGTGTTGTGTTCTGAAAAATATGAAGAGGTGATGAGAGATAGAATTGGAAGCTTCGGAGAGAGCAACAATGGAGGATTTTAAACAAAAATTTTAGATCGAGAAAACTATGGAAATTGTGTATTGTGTTCTACGTTGTGTGTGTTGTGTTATGAAAAATATGAAGTTGTGTGTGTTGTGTTCTGAAAAATATGAAGAGGTAATGAGTTTAAACAATGATGAAGTTGAGAAAATTATGAAAATTGTGTAGTGTGTTCTATAGTGTGTGTGTTGTGTTCTATGTTGTGTGTGTGTTGTGTTCTGAAAAATATAAAGAGGTGATGAATTTAAATAGTGATGAAGTTGTAAAAATAGGAATTGATACGGACCACTAAAATGTGAAGACATAAAAATAATATTTATTTATTTTTAAATTTATCGTAAAAAATTATAGACCACGTGTTTATATATATATATATATATATATATATATTATTTTAAATGAATATTCAAAACATTTTAAATTCATTTTCCTATATATATATATATATATATATATATTATTTTAAATGAATATTCAAAACATTTTAAATTCATTTTCCTTTATCTAAATATATTTAAATGTAATAATATAATAAAAAAAAATATTAATGAAAACCACGTGCGTGACATTTAAAAAGTAATTAGAAAGTTTAAAAAGTAATTAGAAAGTTTTATAATCTAACTAAAATATTATAAATGTAATTTAAATAATTTTATAATTCAAGAAAACTAGTTTTCATTGAAATAGTAACCGAAAACTTTTATTTTAGATTAAAGCAATTGAAAATTTCACCATTTGTTACTCTACCAAAGTTATAAATGTCATACTTCGATTGGTCCATGATGTCAATTTTGTCACCATATCATCACGTCAACTATCTTGTTTTGAATTTGATTGGTCCATGATGTCAATTTTACCGCCACATCATCACATCGGGTATCTTGTTTTGACTGAAACTTCTTCGTTTTATCTCTAATTTGAGTGAACCAAAAAAGACGTTCAAATCGTTATTCCCAACCTTACACTATCGACAAAATACTGAGAATTGTTAATAATTGAAGGTAGGTTTGTTATCATCCAAACATCAATTAATTAATTAATTTGAGATTAAAGGCCAAAAAGCCAACAATCTCACCTTTTTCATGATGACAAACCATTTCAAGAAAAATAGTATGAAATCCATAAAACCATAAAACTTAAAATAATGAACATGTCCAAATAATAATATCGTGATACCAATATCGATGCATCATCATAGTCACTCACATCATTTTAATTTATCATAAAAAATAATAATATCGTTATATTAATGCTTCAATGAATTATGAATTATGAAACATCACAACAACGAAATGATTCATTAATTATAAAATAACAAATTTAAAAGCATATTTTTCCTAATTTTCTCCCTTTGTAATCATGAAAAAGAACAATAAAAAAGAATGAAAGAATGGCATGCTCCCCCTAAAAACATGCCTTTAAATAAGATTATAAAATTCAAGATATATCACACCAAGTAATACCAAACTCAAATTCAAGATATATCACACCAAATAATACCAAGCTCAAGCCTTTTTTTGCAAAAAAAATCTTCATTTAACGGCTTGGTAAAAATATCTGTTAATTGATTATTAGAGTTTACAAAATCAAGAATAATATGTCCATTTTGCATTTGCTGTCTAATAAAATGATGGCTAATGTCCATATGTTTAGTCATAGAATGCTCAACAAGTTTTTTGGTTAAATTAATAGCACTAGTGTTATCACAAAATATAAGCATACTATCAAATTTTAATCCAAAATCACAAAGACTTTGTTTCATCCAAAGAATTTGAGCACAACAACTAGCAACCGCAATATATTCCGCTTCGTTAGTAGATAAGGCAACCGAATTTTACTTTTTACTAAACTAAGAAACTAATGAACTACCGAGAAATTGACAAGTTCCACTAGTACTTTTACGATCAAGTAAACATCCCCAAAATCTACATCAGAATATCCTACCCATCTAAACCCAACATTTCTAGGATACCACAATCCTAAATTGATAGTCCCAAGTAAATATTTAAATATTCTTTCAAGGGCATGTAGATGAGATTCCTTAGGACAAGATTGAAACCTAGAACAAGAACATACATTAAATATAATATCAGGTCTCCTAGTAGTCAAGTAAAGTAAAGATCCAATCATAACTCGATAAGATTTTATATCTACACATTTTCCTTT
This sequence comes from Cucurbita moschata, assembly GCF_002738365.1. Lineage (NCBI taxonomy): Eukaryota > Viridiplantae > Streptophyta > Magnoliopsida > Cucurbitales > Cucurbitaceae > Cucurbita > Cucurbita moschata. The sequence goes on along the minus strand of NW_019268586.1, from coordinate 770,954 downwards.
TTCATCCTTATCAAGCTTGGTAGATGTGCTCATTGGAGTTTTTGCAATCTTACCTTCATTGACCTTGAACCTTTTGAGTAAATTCTTGATGTACTTCTCTTTATTTAGGAAGATACCATCTTTTGGTTGTTTGATTTGAAGTCCAAGAAAGAAATTGAGCTCTCCCATCGTACTCGTCTCAAACTCATTATGCATACATTTAGAAAATTCTCCGCATAAAGAAGGGTTAGTAGAATCAAATATAATATCATCCATATATATTTGCACTAATAGCATATCTTTTTCTTTAATTTTAATAAAGAGAGTAGTGTCGAGCTTACCCATTTTGAAATGATTCTCAATAAAAAAATTACTAAGTCTATCGTACCAAGCTCTTGGAGCTTGTTTTAAGCCCTAAAGAGCCTTTTTCAACTTATAGACATGACGTGGAAAGTCAAAATTTTCAAATCCAGGAGATTGTTTTACATAAACTTCCTCCATAATATAACCATTTAAGAATGACTTTTCACATTCATTTTGATATAATATAAAATTTTTGTAAGAAGCAAATGCATGTAACATTCTAATAGCCTATAATCTAGCAACGGGTGCAAAAGTTTCTTCATAGTCTATACCTTCCTCCTAACAATAACCTTGAGCTACAAGTCCAGCTTTAGGCATTGCTTGCCTTCGGCAACCAAACATCACTTTTGTGGAATTCAATTTTGTTTGGCCACACGTCGCCTGCGCATGCATGTTTAATCGTGCGCAACACAACAACGTTGCTTCTCATTGTTATATCAGTTCCCAACAATAGGATCCATGCATCATGATATGATGCATGACCATCTTAGTTTGCTCAAACACATACGTTGGGAATTGACCCATGGGTCAATCATCTCATTAGGACATTTGAAACCATCTGGATTCTCTTGAGCATCAGACTCTCCCGTGTACATGCTAAACCATTTACGACATACTTTCTTGATAACGGGTGCATGATCCAACCTTCGACACATGGGTTGGGGAGCAATATTGGCACACCTATGCCATCTCTTACTTTCTTGTTTCTTTCATCAAGCATAGAAAATGTTATCTATTTTAAGATTAAGATCAATCATTAGCTCAGGCATAAATCTTGACTTGGAAAAATATGCAAATAAGGGCCACATTTTATGTGACAAGGGTAATGTGCCATTGCAACCATATCACAATCCTCACCCAAATCTTGTTAAACATGTCATAATCTAATAATCATGCCAAAAACTTGATGATGGAATATAAAATTTTAAAATGACTCACCGTGTCAAAGGAATCATCATTTTCAAATGACAATTGTGGTCGGTGGCGTTTGATGTTAAAAACCTTGAGGATGTGAATCTAAGAACGATCATTAAGGACATATATTGTGTGTTCTTCTTCAATGATGGAAGGAGAAGACGCTAAACCTATTGAGGTGGCCTCTTGAAGAATCTTTTAAAAATCACCTACCGAAGATGTCTGGGCTAAAACTGCTAGTAGCCTAGACATTGAGTTGAGAAATTCAGTGTTTTTCCTTTGTGGCAGATCTTGTAAATGACCATTGTTCGAAAGACATATCAAAACTATTTACTTTTCGTTAAAGGATCGTCATATCCTTTCTGCCCTCATGTTTGATGTTCACATAGAGAACCTTAACATCTCATTAGATACTCACTTCATAAGAGTCATTTTCAGTATATTTTACAAGTTAAGCATTCAAATATCTCCCCCCACAACTCTTAGATCTTCTCTAAAAAGATTTACTAAGCTCATAGAGGTAAATCTGGAGAAATCGTCAACCTCTTTCAAAAACCCTTTCATGGGATCAAATTACTAAGAATTCTACCTGGATCCTTAAATATGTGAGCCTTCCAATAAAGAAAGACCCAAAGTTTGCTCAACTCATCGAACATGATGATAGAAAACGTAAAAGTAAAATTCAATGAAAATTAAATTTTCTTTCCAAAGGTAAAGATTCTTAAGCTCGAGATCTAGTACCTCAGGAATCTCGAGATCTCCATAAAAAATCAACATGTCAAAATCTATGCAAATAGAGCCGGTTGATTACAACAAAGAAGTAGTTTTAGTCGATTATGAGGGCAATCCCAGATCTCCAACTCAAACCGAATGGATACTACATCTATCTTCAACCAGATCGATATTATCACAAATGAATTGTCCACTGATAAAGAATTCCTGAAAAAGGCATTACAACCTCGAAGGATATCCTAAATATCCAACATCAAAATAACTTCTCAAACAAGATTCTCTCAACCATTGCAAGACAAGTTAAGAAAATTGGAGAAAAAATTAAGGAAAAACGACAACAAAAGAAATAAAAAAAAAACTATTGCAAATATTAATGGCGTGAGATTCCCAAAAGATGAGGAAAGTTCTTTTGTTCATACCAGCTATTTTAGACAAAGTAATCAGTCTCGGCTCAACAGAAGAGGGACTTGCTTTGATGGAAGAAAAGCTAAACAATCTCTCAATTTTGATAGAACCTTAAGTAATGAAACTTTGAGTGTCATAATGAACCAGATGAGAATGACCTAAAAAAATTTTAAAATGATTTCTCGAAAGAAGAAAAGATGCCCAAAAATCTAAACCTCATCAACAAAATTGTTAAATTAGAGGACAAAGTCCAAAAAACTAGATGAAGAAAAATTGGTATCCTATGCCCTCTTTCCCCGATGTTTCGTGCGAAGAAAAAACTCAAATGACTCAATCCACCAATGAAGGAACGTGCATACATAAGTGGAATATAGATGGTCTATCCAGTCATCTAGTCATAAATGTAATCAACAAAATGTTGATGGGAGCTAGCGCCTATAAGCTTCGAGGTAAGTTTGACCACGCTATTGCTCAAATTGTAACTTTTGGTTTCACAGGAGTACTCAAGGATGGGTTGGAGAAGCATATCTCCGACAAAGAAAAGCAAAGGATACTCAACCATACTACTATAGAAAAAGAAGTACAAATATAAAAAGTGAAATTGGAATATCTCAAGTTATGGAGAATGATATAAGTATTGAATAGCCATTAATACCCTTTTATATATTGTCTTAAAGTTTGTCGTAGGCGAACTAGAAATCCTTACTGAACGTTTGAGAAAATTCTTATGATTATAAGATGCGAAAAGTTAGCTACTTCTGATGGTACAAAGATATAATTGTAACTAAGGTTATGACAAGATATGATAGTACCCTTTAATTATGAATGATGCTCTTCATTGAAGGACTTCCAAAGTATATTTCTCAAAGGATAACTACCGCTCTCAATGAAGAGTGTAAGCATAAGATTCCTTGGAATGAATTCACTTATGGTGATTTAGGTTATGTAATAGCCAAGTCAACCGCCAGCAAATATTGTCTACTTTGGCCCGTTACATATCGTCGTGAGTCTCACAGTTATAAAAGCATCTGTTAGGTATCAAAATGATATTAATTAAATAATCAGAGTGGCGCAGCGGAAGTGTGGTGGGCCCATAACCCACAGGTCCTAGGATCGAAACCTGGCTCTGATACCAATAATAAATAACATTCCCATCAATTACAAGGTCTCTATAACTTTACTCACACTCAAAGACATGCCAATGATATTAATTAACTCTTTTAAATTAGGAATTTCACCAAACTCTTTTAAATACTCTATGGGTACGCCCTACTTTGACCAGTGCATCGTGTAACGGTCATACTTCTTCAAATGTGCGGCTTCGTGATCTTGACATGCTCGCCAAAAACTTTATGGGGTACACAATCTTTATTCACATTTTTCACCTCGGCTTTGTGGCTTTGTTATACCATAGGCAAGGTTTGCCTTCAACGTTCAAACATCACTTATGTGGAATCAAAACTTGTTTGACCACACACGCCGCCTATGCATGCATGTTCTATCATGTGCGACACAACAATGTTGCATCTCATCGTTATCTCCGAACCCAACAACACGATCCATGTATCGTGATGCAATCTCATGTCTTGAGATACTCAATCATCTTTGTTTTCTGGACACATTTGTTGGGACAGTTTGGCCGAGTGGTCTAAGGCGCTAGATTTAGGCTCTAGTCTAAAAGGGCGTGGGTTCAAATCCCATAGTTGTCATGATCATACACTTTTTAAATGTGCGGCCTCGTGATTAAGGAGTACTCAATCCCCATTCACATTTTTCACCCTTTGTTGTACCTTACGTACGGTTTGCCTTATGGTTTGAAAATCAATAATGTGGAACTAAAAAATTATTTGACCACACCCAATGCATGCATGTTCAATCATGTGCGACACAACATCATTGCATCTCATCATCCGACCCATGCATCGTATTGCAATCTCATGTACAGTCGAGTGGTTTTTTTAAATCCCCTAGCTATCATTTATTTTCATTTTTTTGTAAAGCCTCTAGCCCTACTTGTTTTGACTTTTTATGTATCACTATTAACCTCGTGGTTTTAAAACTTGTCTATTATGAAGAGATTCTAACCCAATTCCGACAAGTGTCTCATGATCTTGTCACGCTCACGACAAATCTAAAGGAGTACTCAATCTCCATTCAAATTTTACACTCGACTTTATGCTTTGTTAAACCTTAGGCAGAGTTTTTCTTCAGCATTCAAACATCCATAATGTGGAATTAAAACTTGTTTGACCACACACGCCGTCTATGCATGCATGTTCAATCATGTGCGACACAACATCATTGCATCTCATCATCCGACCCATGCATCGTATTGCAATCTCATATACAGTCGAGTGGTTTTTTTAAATCCCCTAGCTATCATTTATTTTCATTTTTTTGTAAAGCCTCTAGCCCTACTTGTTTTGACTTTTTATGTATCACTATTAACCTTGTGGTTTTAAAACTCATCTATTATGAAGAGATTCTAACCCAATTCCGACAAGTGTCTCATGATCTTGTCACGCTCACGACAAATCTAAAGGAGTACTCAATCTCCATTCAAATTTTACACTTGACTTTATGCTTTGTTAAACCTTAGGCAGAGTTTTTCTTCAGCATTCAAACATCCATAATGTGGAATTAAAACTTGTTTGACCACACACGCCGTCTATGCGTGCATGTTTAATCATGTGCGACACAACATTGTTGCATCTCGTCGTCATCTCGGTTCCTAACAGCACAACCCATGCATCGTATTGTAATCTCATGTCTCGAGATAGCTTGACTATCTTGATTTGTCCAAACACATTCGTCAGGACAGTTTGGTTGAGTTGTCTAAGGTGCTAGACAATCAATAATGTGGAACTAAAAATTATTTGACCACACCCAATGCATGCATGTTCAATCATGTGCGACACAACATCATTGCATCTCATCATCCGACCCATGCATCGTATTGCAATCTCATATCTAGAGATATGTTGACTATCTTGGTTTGTCAAGGCACATCTGTTGTACAGTCGAGTGGTTTTTTTAAATCCCCTAGCTATCATTTATTTTCATTTTTTTGTAAAGCCTCAAGCCCTACTTGTTTTGACTTTTTATGTATCACTATTAACCTCGTGGTTTTAAAACTCGTCTATTATGAAGAGATTCTAACCCAACTCCGACAAGTGTCTCATGATCTTGTCACGCTCACGACAAATCTAAAGGAGTACTCAATCTCCATTCAAATTTTTCACTTGACTTTATGCTTTGTTATACCTTAGGCAGAGTTTTTCTTCAGCATTCAAACATCCATAATGTGGAATTAAAACTTGTTTGACCACACACGCCGTCTATGCGTGCATGTTCAATCATGTGCGACACAACATTGTTGCATCTCGTCGTCATCTCGGTTCCTAACAGCACAACCCATGCATCGTATTGTAATCTCATGTCTCGAGATAGCTCGACTATCTTGATTTGTCCAAACACATTCGTCAGGACAGTTTGGTTGAGTTGTCTAAGGTGCTAGACAATCAATAATGTGGAACTAAAAATTATTTGACCACACCCAATGCATGCATGTTCAATCATGTGCGACACAACATCATTGCATCTCATCATCCGACCCATGCATCGTATTGCAATCTCATATCTAGAGATATGTTGACTATCTTGGTTTGTCAAGGCACATCTGTTGTACAGTCGAGTGGTTTTTTTAAATCCCCTAGCTATCATTTATTTTCATTTTTTTGTAAAGCCTCAAGCCCTACTTGTTTTGACTTTTTATGTATCACTATTAACCTCGTGGTTTTAAAACTCGTCTATTATGAAGAGATTCTAACCCAACTCCGACCAGTGTTTAGTGATCTTGTCACGCTCACGACAAATCTAAAGGAGTACTCAATCTCCATTCACATTTTTCACTGACTTTATGCTTTGTTATACTTTAGGCAGAGTTTTTCTTCAGCATTCAAACATCCATAATGTGGAATTAAAACTTGTTTGATCACACACGCCATCTATGCGTGCATGTTCAATCATATGCGACACAACATTGTTGCATCTCGTCGTCATCTCGGTTCCTAACAGCACAACCCATGCATCGTATTGTAATCTCATGTCTCGAGATAGCTCGACTATCTTGATTTGTCCAAACACATTCGTTGGGACAGTTTGGTTGAGTTGTCTAAGGTGCTAGACAATCAATAATGTGGAACTAAAAATTATTTGACCACACCCAATGCATGCATGTTCAATCATGTGCGACACAACATCATTGCATCTCATCATCCGACCCATGCATCGTATTGCAATCTCATGTCTAGAGATAGCTTGACTATCTTGGTTTGCCAAGGCACATCTGTTGTACAGTCGAGTGGTTTTTTTTAAATCCCCTAGCTATCATTTATTTTCATTTTTTTTTGTAAAGCCTCAAGCCCTACTTGTTTTGACTTTTTATGTATCACTATTAACCTCGTGGTTTTAAAACTCGTCTATTATGAAGAGATTCTAACCCAACTCCGACCAGTGTCTCGTGATCTTGTCACGCTCACGACAAATCTAAAGGAGTACTCAATCTCCATTCAAATTTTTCAATTGACTTTATGCTTTGTTATACCTTAGGCAGAGTTTTTCTTCAGCATTCAAACATCCATAATGTGGAATTAAAACTTGTTAGACAACACACACCGTCTATGCGTGCATGTTCAATCATGTGCGACACAACATTGTTGCATCTCGTCGTCATCTCGGTTCCTAACAGCACAACCCATGCATCGTATTGTAATCTCATGTCTCGAGATAGCTCGACTATCTTGATTTGTCCAAACACATTCGTCAGGACAGTTTGGTTGAGTTGTCTAAGGTGCTAGACAATCAATAATGTGGAACTAAAAATTATTTGACCACACCCAATGCATGCATGTTCAATCATGTGCGACACAACATCATTGCATCTCATCATCCGACCCATGCATCGTATTGCAATCTCATGTCTAGAGATAGCTTGACTATCTTGGTTTGCCAAGGCACATCTGTTGTACAGTCGAGTGGTTTTTTTTAAATCCCCTAGCTATCATTTATTTTCATTTTTTTTTGTAAAGCCTCAAGTCCTACTTGTTTTGACTTTTTATGTATCACTATTAACTTCGTGGTTTTAAAACTCGTCTATTATGAAGAGATTCTAACCCAACTCCGACTAGTGTCTCGTGATCTTGTCACGCTCACGACAAATCTAAAGGAGTACTCAATCTCCATTCACATTTTTCACTCGACTTTATGCTTTGTTATACCTTAGGCAGAGTTTTTCTTCCGCATTCAAACATCCATAATGTGGAATTAAAACTTGTTAGACAACACACACCGTCTATGCGTGCATGTTCAATCATGTGCGACACAACATTGTTGCATCTCGTCGTCATCTCGGTTCCTAACAGCACAACCCATGCATCGTATTGTAATCTCATGTCTCGAGATAGCTCGACTATCTTGATTTGTCCAAACACATTCGTTGGGACAGTTTGGTTGAGTTGTCTAAGGTGCTAGACAATCAATAATGTGGAACTAAAAATTATTTGACCACACCCAATGCATGCATGTTCAATCATGTGCGACACAACATCATTGCATCTCATCATCCGACCCATGCATCGTATTGCAATCTCATGTCTAGAGATAGCTTGACTATCTTGGTTTGCCAAGGCACATCTGTTGTACAGTCGAGTGGTTTTTTTTAAATCCCCTAGCTATCATTTATTTTCATTTTTTTTTGTAAAGCCTCAAGTCCTACTTGTTTTGACTTTTTATGTATCACTATTAACTTCGTGGTTTTAAAACTCGTCTATTATGAAGAGATTCTAACCCAACTCCGACTAGTGTCTCGTGATCTTGTCACGCTCACGACAAATCTAAAGGAGTACTCAATCTCCATTCACATTTTTCACTCGACTTTATGCTTTGTTATACCTTAGGCAGAGTTTTTCTTCCGCATTCAAACATCCATAATGTGGAATTAAAACTTGTTAGACAACACACACCGTCTATGCGTGCATGTTCAATCATGTGCGACACAACATTGTTGCATCTCGTCGTCATCTCGGTTCCTAACAGCACAACCCATGCATCGTATTGTAATCTCATGTCTCGAGATAGCTCGACTATCTTGATTTGTCCAAACACATTCGTCAGGACAGTTTGGTCGAGTTGTCTAAGGTGCTAGACTTTGACTCTGTTTCAAAAGGGCTTGGATTCAAATCCCACAGCTGTCATTTATTTTCATGTTTTGTAAAGCCTCGTGCCCGCTGCTAACACATATTGTTTGTTTTGAATTTTTATTTATTGTTGTTAACATCATTGTTTTAAAACGCGTCTACTATGGAGAGAGTCTAGCCCAACTCTGACCAGTGCATCGTGTCAAAGTCATACTTTTTCAAATGTGCGGCTTTGTGATCTTGACACAATCATGACAAAGGAGTACTTAATTCCTTTTCATATTTTTCATCTAGCTTTGTTGCTTTATGGCTTTGTTGGACCTTAGGCAGGGTTTGCCTATGGGTTTCAAACATGAATAATGTGGAATTAAAACTTATTTGACTGCACACGCCGCCTATGAGTGTTAAATCATTTGCAACACAACAACGTTGCATCTCATGGTCATCTCAGTTCCCAACAACACGACCCATGCATCGTGATGCAATCTCTAGAGATATCTCGACTATCTTAGTTAGTCCAAACACACTTGTTGGGATAGTTTGGCTTAGTGGTCCAAGGTGCTAGATTTAGTCTGTGGTTTAAAAAGGGATCTGTTTCTAATCCCATAACTGTCATTTATTTTTATTTTTTTTAAAACCTCAAGTCCGCTACTAGCACATAGTTTGATATTTTATGTATTGTTAACCTCATAGTTTCAAAATGTGTCTACTATGGGGAGCCTAATCTTGACACGCTCATGGAAAACCTTAAGGAGTACTCAATCCCCATTCACATTTTTCACCCGGCTTTGTGGCTTTGTTGGACCTTAGGCAGAATTTTCCTTTGGAATTCAAACATCACTTATGTGGAATTCAAACATGTTTGACCACACACGCCGCCTATGCGTGCATATTCAATCATGTGCGACACAAACAGGTTGCATCTCATTGTAGATGAGAGCCCCCCAATCAGGAAAGACTCACCGTCTGCTTAAATCATCGAACATCATAATGAAAAGCCTAGATGAAAGCTATCTCGCGACGAAGAAAAGCAAAGGACACCCAGTCATACTACTATAAAAAAAAAAAGTAGTACAAATATAGAAAAAGTAGTACAAATATCAAAAGTAAAGTTAGAATGTCTCAAGTCATGGAGAATGATATAAGGGTTGAAGGGCCGTTAATACCTTTTTATATACTGTCTCAAAGTTTGCCATAAGTGAACTTAACATCTATGAGGAAAGCTAGAGATCAAAATGATTAATATCAGCAGAAGCATGGTGGGCCCATAATTCACAGGTCCCACGATTGAAACCTAACTTTGATATCATAATACTACATGTGAAATAACATAGTCAACAAAAATAAGGGACATTACTTATCCTACAATACATAAAATACATAAAAGTGGCAGTGAACCACACATCACTCACCTATCTTTTTTGGTTTGATTGTCCTTCTTTCAGTGTCCCTCAACGAGGCGTCTCCGTCATCAAACCGAAGTTAAATCATGCTTCATGATAACCAATTACTTTGTTGATTGAATATCTTAGAGAGAAAAAATACTTGTTTGAGATTTGAATCACTCCGCAGGCAAGATCGATCATGTCAAGCTTAGATGATACTAAACATACAACCTAAACTACGTAGCATTACAAAAAAAAACTTAGTACTTAGTTAAAAGAAGGCATAAATGATCTTTTTACTACCTTTTTCAAGTCTACAAGACAACATAAGTGGCTATATATGCCTCAACATGAAACCCTTCACCTTCAACTAGGAATTTTAAGAGTTGTATCATTCATACCTTTAGGACTATAATTAGCCACTATAAAAATAAGGAATTTTAAGAGTTGTGTCATTCATACTTTTAGGACTATAATTAACCATGGTAAAATGTAACGATCTTATTTTTTTTTTACTAAAATAGAGTCGTACCATATACATGATGTGATCTTTTTATGTGGATTTATTCATTTTAAATGTTTCATCAGTCCCATGGACTTACATAATAAAAATAAAATCTGTAAATAAATCGAAAACATATAAGAAATGATAATAAACATATATATCCAAAAACTAGAAAACAAATGATGATGGAGTTGACACACGAGTCGTGTGAGTTGCGACTGACATGGGAAGCGTGTGCGCTGCACATGAGAAGATCATGACTAGTTTGTCAAGTCACACATGCATTTCTCGGAGAGTGTTCTTTTCAGGTCATGGGCTACTGGGGTGTGATTTAGTGCTTGTTGGGCCACCCGTGTTGAACCTGGATCCAAAAGTCTATCGGTTTTGTCTCTCTAACCTTTTTTCTACTTCTACTAGATCTTCGGCACTCACTGAAAATGCTTTAAGGAAATAAATAGTCATAAAATGCATTTATGTCTATCGCGAGATTTCTGATGCGAGGGTGGTTGCTCCCACGAGATCGCTAACTCTTTAACCTAAATGTGAATAAAAATTCATAAAATACATTAGGGAGATGCACAAAAAAAATTTGTAACTAGGATAAATAAAACTCATCTTCCTTAAGCTTATATTGCATGATTGAGATGTCTTGATTCGTATCATTCTCCACTTCTTCAAGAGGATTCATCATCGAATCTATTTGTAAAACTTTGCTGCAAAAGTAGGTTAAGAAAGTACAGAAGACCTCACAACACTTTATCACGTGAACACTCAACACCTTATTCACGTGTACACTCAAGGAATTGTTGGCAACTGTTTGCACTCATTTACACAAATTAAGCTCTCTGTAAGGACATGGCTGATGCGATGGCTCTAAAAGACAGGTAAATATTTTGCGAAATAAAATCATTAAAATTTAAAACATAATTTACATCATACCAAAATAGTGTGCGCACATTAGTAATTTAGAATACAACATAATCATTAAACGACAGAATAAGGAACAGACGCAAAATATTTTAAAATAAAAGGGTTGAGACGGCGGGTGAGGTTAATCTATGGCACCTGCTCCAGAGTCCGCTCCCGACCTCGACCAGCTCCTTATTACCTGAAAAAAAATGGAGAATAAGGAATGAGTACAAGACTCAGTAAGTAACCTACTTGTAGGCTCTTAATCGTGTCCTTGATATGCTAGGGTACCACATTCTTTGTTCTTGTTTGTTCTTGATCTTGTTCTTGTGGTAAGTGCTTAAGCCCTTTTAATTCTTGTTCTTGTCTTGGGGTTCTTATCTTGATCTTTCTTGAGGACCTTAGTTCTTAAACCCTAAAACCTTGGTTTTCCTTTAAGGGCCTTAGCACTATGGTTTTTGGTTCTTGGTCATTTGTTCCTGGTTCTTGTCCTTAGAACTAGGATCTTGATCCATGTTCTAGTCCTTAATCTTTCTCTTATTCTTGGTACTTTCTTGGTTCTTGTTCTATTATTGTTTCGTTCTCCAAGACACTCCCCCTAGGATTTACGGCATTAGACATATACTTGAGAATCCTGTTAACAAGGCTTCATGCATTCTAAGCGACACAGCTTTAACCTACGTCCAAGGCTTCATGCGTTCCAAGCGACGTAGTCCTTATCCATCGTCCTTGAGTGGTACCTAGTATTCTTCTTACTTGGGTAGTTGTAAAGCTTGTGTGTTGTTGTTCTTGGTTCTTAATCTTGTAAGTTTCTAAGGTCCTTAATTCCTTGAGACATAAGTCGAACTTGTATTTGTAACCATATGAACCCATCTTAGAGTAAGTTTCTCTAGAAGGTCATAGATTCTTAGGAAGTTCTTTAGAGGGTTCTAGAAGAGTCTGAAGTCTTGTGGTGTTTCCTTTAGATGTTTCTTGGATCCTAACTTGGTTTAGGTTCCAAACTTACTCCAATCAACTTGAAACCTCAAACATATCTTCATGTCCTTCATAATCGACCTTGTAAGAAGTAGCAAATCATTCGGAGCACGTATAGACCTTGAAATCTCATAAGAAGTTCTTGGGACATTTTGGCCATTTCACCCCTAATTCTTGGTTTTGCTACTTAACGTGTTCCAATGCCTTTCAACTTTACCAAATCATCAAACATCATAAAATAGGATCTACTTCAGAGTTTCATAGCATTTGGAGATCATCTAGGTCATGAACTGTAGGTAGATATCATTAGCGGCATTATGGTCATTGTGCACCACTTCTTGGTTTACCCACTTATCCTTATCTAATGACTACTAAACTTCATATAGAACCTCAAAATGCTATAATATGCTCAGAATTAAAATTTTATAGGCAGCAGAGTTCATCCAATGGGTTATTCTAATGTTACCTAATTACCGAGCAATTTGATAGGTTTAAGGTCTTAACTCGCGGTTCTTTGAGTTTTTCTTTCATCTAATCCTAGTTCGTACTTGGTGTTCATATGAAAATCCAAGTGATTCCTGCAAGTACTTCTTAACAAAAAGTCCAAGGTGGCTACTTACCTCGTTGTCGACATTCAGGACCTCTATTCTTGAGCTTCCGGTACCCGATTTACCTCAACTATCCTTTCACAGACTCCTTATTGTGTCTACTTTCTGGAACCATAGAGTTTTTCACGAAAATCTGTTTGAAAGGGGGTTAAAATTGAGAAAAACCGAGGGAAGGTTGAGTTTTGGGTTGACATGGCCAGTTCAACTGAACCAACCACGTCATCGTCTTCTTCCTCCAGACGGGGAGAAGACGCGTGTGATCGTTCGCACCGCCGTCTAAAACTCGCCCTCCCCAGCTCCTATCACACTGTTTCTCCCCTCGATTCTTTCATAAAACTTAAAGAAGGTGTTACAAGGAAGAGCTAGGGATTGATTTTATACCTTCTCATCGGATTGTAGCCTAAGATATTTGCTTCCAAAGTTCGTCCAAAATATGATTTCTCGCCGTTGTAAAAACAGATGATTTCTTATTGGGTAGCCGATTCTAGGGGTTTTTTAGGCTCGATTTCTTCACGAAACCTCTTCCTTATTGTTCTCTTAAGCTAAAGTTATTAGTTTGGAGGAATGACTTTGAGTGTAGAATCTTAATTTTGAGAAATCACTCTCCGTCTGCAAGTTACCCGACGCCTCCGATTTACAATCTCTTGGGTATCTCGTTCTTTGACGTTTCAACTCTTTATTCATTCATCAAAGTTACTCATCTTCTTTTTCTGAAGCTAAAGGAATCCTTAATTTGAAAGAAAAGTGGCCGTAGATAGGAATTCGACACTTACCTCCGACTTGAGCCCGAAATGGATTTTCTTCAATTGGGAACGTTCCTTAGATTATTTCTCTTTGCGGTCTTCTATGGAAACATTCCTTGTTGGTGCAGAAACCTATTGGGGTCGTCCTTGCTCGAAGAATACTTGTATATCCTTGGATTGGAATTTTGAGTTTTCCTTCAAGCTTTTTAATGGCGGATTGGATTGGGGGAATGGTTTCTAGGCACTTTCCGGACTCTATTCCTTCATAGAACTTGTGGGTAATGTTGTTTAGAAGCTATAGGAACCAGTTTGAAAGGAAATGGTGGAGAATTGCTCTCGAATTTTGAAGAAACCTGAGAGTAGAAGATCCAAAATCTAAACACTTATTGCCAACAGCTAGGTGCTCGACCTTGCTCGATTCTTGTTCCAAAGGATTGCCCCAACTACAGAATTTATAAGGGAAACTTAAACCAACATTGGGAGCTCCAGAATCATCATGAATTGTCAGTTGGATTTTCTAGAAAATTCGTTGGAAATATCTACTTCGATCAGAGCCTCACCGACCTTGGTTTTGAATCCTAGCCGTTGGATGTGACGATCCGTGAGTTTTCTAGAATATATACAAGTTTGGAGGAGATCCAACGGCTGAAAGTCGACAAAATAATACAATACTATGAAAGTTATTAAAAGATCAGAATTAATTCAATCTCCTCGTCCCTCTCACACGCCACGACCTTGTCTATACCCGAAAACATAAAACAAATTGAAGTAGATGCTTTTTAATACACAAAAATTCCAAAGTCATCACATGGTCGATGTTTTCACCTTCCTCATCAGTCCCGTACTACGACCTTGTCTTAAATAAGCCTAAAACCAGAATATGATTTTAGGTCCCATTAGACATTGAAAGACTTACATGTGTGTATTTTTTGATCTTAACAATAGGGTCACTTATGGTGTTTTTTTAAATAGTCATTCTCTTCCTAACATTTTTTTCGGTTAAAAACATGATTCATAATTACTACTTTATATTAATTTAAATTTTATTGTCAAGTAAATATTTGAAATATTTCTATAAAGGCTCCAAGATTTCATGAAAACATTTGAAAACTCTCCTAATATGTATGTTGCATACCTTAAAATTAGAGTCATTACACGTTATTTACATTTTCATCCATGAATTTTTACTAATTACGATGTTTTGGTTCGTAAGGTTAATATCTATAAATGTTTAAAAGAATTAAATAAATTTTGAAAATTTTATGAAAAAATTAACGATACTTTTTTATCTTTTGAGTTGTTCTGCTGGATCGGTCGTTCAAGACCTTTGGTCTCTATCCGGACCCGATGAATAAAATCGGGACACTTCTTATGGACTTGTTGAGAATGATTCTGATCCAGTTCATGACCCATTAGAAGTAGAAGGCGCTCTGTTTGGATTGGGATCCTCACGGACAAAAAAGATTGCAGTCAGTTTGATAGTGATTGAGTGACATTGCTTCTTCGGCCCGAACCTAGAAATCTCTTCGATATGATACAAAATGGATCAGCATCATAATTATTTTAAATTAATTAACCAAAAGATAACTCTAAAGACCAAACTGAGCATTACTGACAACTAGGAGTAAAATGTAATATATTCGAACCAATAACAAAATGAAAACTAAACTTCGAAGTATAATAAAAATGTAACGGTGGGATCTCACATCGGTTGGAGAGGGGAACGAAACATTCCTTATAATGTCTTAGAAACTTCTCCCTAGCAGACACGTTTTAAAACCGTGAGGTTGAGAGCTATATGTAACGGCTCAAAACGGACAATATTTTTTTAGCGGTTGGCTTGGACGGTTGTAACATATCAAAGAAGACAATTTTTGTTAACAGTAAGCTTGGACTATTGTAACAAAACAAAGCAGACAATATCTATTAGCGGTGAACTTGGGTTGTTGTAACCGGTCAACCTGAAAAATATTTCTTAGGGGTGAGATTAAAATGATATATATATTTTTTAATTCTTTCCGTCCTTTGGAAGAAATTAAAACTTGATCCCAATTCATTACTTGCATCCCTTTTGTGGTCTTTACATTAAGTTGGTAAATGGTAACCTTAGTGTATTAAATTCATAACATCCCATTTAATGATGTATTTCTAAAATTCATATTAGCAAATTAATTGAATATTGTCCCAAAGATTATACAATGGGATGGACAACAATGAAACGAACTTCATCCCATCAAACAATTTACAATACAACATAATCGCAAACAAGCTTCGTCTCAACTTGGCTTTCATTGTTGCGATGATATTGTTCCTCGGCTCTTCTTTTGGTAATTTTCAACCTTGTTTCTTTTTCTTCTTTTTTTTTCGTTTTTTGATAACTCTCCAAAAGTAGAGTTATATCAAGTCTTTTTACCGTTAATTTTGCACTTATACTCACCATTTTCTCATTAATTGCTCCATTTATTCTAATTAGTACACATGAGATAGCCAATTGTGGTTTAATATGAAAAGAAGATTAATTTCCACAAATCGAGCTTAATTGTACACTTAATTGAGCTATTTGGTAAAATTCTAGAACATTTATGCTGAACCATGATGCTATAGCAAATTTGGAACCAACACTGCTTGCAAATCTGAAAATAAATTGCAGACTTTGATACTGAAACAATACGAAAGCAAACTTTTTGAGGATGACCTGGAAATTTTAATCCACATCAGCAGTCCACGTGGATCATTGGCTACCAAATTAGAAACATCGTAGGAGGACAATTTTATCGTTTCTCAGCCCTAAATTAGAAGAAACAAGCATTATAAAAGGAAAAGGATACCTAAAATAGAGAGGGGCCACACTTGGGGGAGAGAAATTGGATTAGACAGCAGCAACGGAGGGGCCACACTTGGGGAGAGAAATCGGATTAGACAACAGCAGCCTCCGCTGTTATGAAACCAGAGAAGAAGAAGAAAATCCTAATCCAGCAACTATTGACAGTGGAAGTAAAACGAGACCAACAAAGATTGATTAGGGCAAAGAGGTGGATGTGAGAGCTCAAGGGAAGGGAACTTCTAGAACGACAACAAAACGGGATAACTCTCTATTTCCTTATTCTCTTTTCTCATTCCATCAATTTTACATGATTGAGATGTGAATTCCTCCGGTTTAATTCAGTTTGTATGGAGAGCTTGTTAGATCGGTATGACTACCCTAGAAGGGGTGAATAGAGTTTCAACAATAATTTTTTTTTTTAATAACAATAAAACTTGATACCATGCAATAAAAATTAACAATAATTTTGAATTTAAATAGAAAAAAAAATTAATTAGGAAAAGGGTTAGAAAATATAACACCTTAGTTTTATAGTGTTTCGGTCAAACTCGACCTACTCCACTACCCAAGCGCCTCTTGGGAATTTGAATAAAACTTTCTGACTCTTTCCTTGGATCAGAGCCCGAGCCGAACCGCTACACAACTTCTTTTACGAGTGCAAGAGAAAACTCAATCCTTTCCACGGCTCAGGATCAAACTGGTACACCCCTCTTTTTACGAGTTCAAGAGCAAACTCAATCTTTTCCACGGCTTAGGATGAAACTCGTACAATTGTCTGAAATCTTATAGAAACACCACAACTCTCTGAAGTAATAGATTTACAATTTTCTCACAATACAATAGATATCTCTCTCAAGAATAAGATAAACAAGAAATAGAATTGGAAGCTTTGGAGAGAGCAACAATGGAGGCTTTTAAACAAAAATTTTAGATCGAAACACACCACAACTCTCTGAAGTAATAGATTTCCAATTTTCTCGCAATACAATAAACATCTCTCTCGATCTCTCTCAAGAATAAGATAAACAAGAAATAGAATTGGAAGCTTTGGAGAGAGCAACAATGGAGGCTTTTAAACAAAAATTTTAGATCAAGAAAACTATGGAAATTGTGTATTGTGTTCTATGTTGTGTATGTTGTGTTCTGAAGAATATGAAAAGGTGATGAGAGAAATAGAATTGGAACCATCTCTCTCCATTTCTCTCAAGAATAAGATAAACAAGAAATAGAATTGGAAGCTTTGGAGAGAGCAACAATGGAGGCTTTTAAACAAAAATTTTAGATCAAGAAAACTATGGAAATTGTGTATTGTGTTCTATGTTGTGTATGTTGTGTTCTGAAGAATATGAAAAGGTGATGAGAGAAATAGAATTGGAACCATCTCTCTCCATTTCTCTCAAGAATAAGATAAACAAGAAATAGAATTGGAAGCTTTGGAGAGAGCAACAATGGAGGCTTTTAAACAAAAATTTTAGATCGAGAAAACTATGAAAATTGTGTATTGTATTCTATGTTGTGTGTTGTGTTTTGAAAAATATGAAGAGGTGATGGGAGAAATAGAATTGGAAGCTTTGGAGAGAGCAACACCACAACTCTCTAAAGTAATAGATTTACAATTTTCTCACAATACAATAAATCTCTCTCAAGAATAAGATAAACAGGAAATAGAATTGGAAGCTTTGGAGAGAGCAACAATGGAGGCTTTTAAACAAAAATTGTAGATCGAGAAAACTATGAAAATTGTGTATTGTATTCTATGTTGTGTGTGTTGTGTTCTGAAAAATATGAAGAGGTGATGAGAGAAATAGAATTGGAAGCTTTAGAGAGAGCAACAATGGAGGATTTTAAACAAAAATTTTAGATCGAGAAAACTATGGAAATTGTGTATTGTGTTCTACGTTGTGTGTGTTGTGTTCTGAAAAATATGAAGTTGTGTTATTGTGTTCTCAAAAATATGAAGAGGTGATGAGTTTAAATAGTGATGAAGTTGAGAAAATTATGGAAATTGTGTAGTGTGTTCTATATTTTGTGTGTTATGTTCTATGTTGTGTGTGTTGTGTTCTGAAAAATATGAAAAGGTGATGGGTTTAAATAGTGATGAAGTTGTAAAAATAGGAATTAATACAGACCACTAAAATGTGAAGACATAAAAATAATATTTATTTATTTTTAAATTTATCGTAAAAAATTATAGACCACGTGTTTATATATATATATATATTATTATTTTAAATGAATATTCAAAACATTTTAAATTCATTTTCATTTATATAAATATATTTAAATGTAATAATATAATAAAAAAAATATTAATCAAAACCACGTGCGTGACATTTATAAAGTAATTAGAAAGTTTAAAAAGTAATTAGAAAATTTTATAAATCTAATTGAAATATTATAAATGTAATTTAAATAATTTTATAATTCAAGAAAACTAGTCTTCATTGAAATAGTAACCGAAAACTTTTATTTTAGATTAAAGCAATTGAAAATTTCACCATTTGTTACTCTACCAAAGTTATAAATGTCATACTTCGATTGGTCCATGATGTCAATTTTGTCCGCTGGTCCATGATGTCAATTTTGTCACCATATCATCACGTCAACTATCTTGTTTTGAATTTGATTGGTCCATGATGTCAATTTTTGCCGCCACATCATCACGTCGGGTATCTTGTTTTGACTGAAACTTGTTCGTTTTATCTCTAATTTGAGTGAACCAAAAAAGACGTTCAAATCGTTATTCCCAACCTTACACTATCGACAAAATACTGAGAATTGTTAATAATTGAAGGTAGATTTGTTATCATCCAAACATCAATTAATTAATTAATTTGAGATTAAAGGCCAAAAAGCCAACCATCTCACCCTCTTTCATGATGACAAACCATTTCAAGAAAAATAGTATGAAATCCATAAAACCATAAAACTTTAAATAATGAACATGTCCAAATAATAATATCGTGATACCAATATTGATGCATCATCATAGTCATTTTAATATATCATCAAAAATTTGAAATTCACTCACATCCATATTCTCCCCCTATGTTGATTCAATTATAAAATAACAAACTTAAAGCATATTTTTCCTAATTTTCTCCCCTTTGTAATCATAAAAAAGAACAATAAAAAATAATGAAAGAATGACATGCTCCCCCTAAAAACATGCCTTTAAATAAGATTATAAAATTCAAGATATATCACACCAAGTAATACCAAACTCAAATTCAAGATATATCACACCGAATAATACCAAGCTCAAGCCTATTTTTGCAAAAAAAAACTTCATTTAACGGCTTGTTAAAAATATCTGCTAATTGATTATTAGAGTTTACAAAATCAAGAATAATATGTTCATTTTGCACTTGCTCTCTAATAAAATGATGGCTAATGTCCATAGTCATAGAATGCTGAACAATTTTTTTTGGTTAAATTAATAGCACTAGTGTTATCACAAAATATAAGCACACTATCAAATTTTAATCCAAAATCACAAAAGAGTTTGTTTCATCCAAAGAATTTGAGCACAACAACTAGCAACCACAATATATTCTGCTTCTGTACTAGATAAGGCAACCGAATTTTACTTTTTACTAAACCAAGAAACTAATGAACTACCCAGAAATTGACAAGTTCCACTAGTACTTTTACGATCAAGTAAACTTCCCCCAAAATCCGCATCAGAATATCCTACTCATCTAAACCCAACATTTCTAGGATACCACAATCCTAAATTGATAGTCCCAAACAAATATTTAAATATTCTTTCAAGGGCATGTAGATGAGATTCCTTAGGACAAGATTCCTTACCACAAGATTGAAACCTAGCACAAGGACATACACTAAACATAATATCAGGTCTCCTAGCAGTCAAGTAAAGTAAAGATCCAATCATACCTCGATAAGATTTTATATCTACACATTTACCTTTTTCATCCTTATCAAGCTTGGTAGATGTGCTCATTGGAGTTTTTGCAATCCTACCTTCATTGAACTTGAACTTCTTGAGTAAATCCTTGATGTACTTCTCTTTATTTAGGAAGATACCATCTTTTGGTTGTCTGATTTGAAGTCCAAGAAAGAAACTGAGCTCTCCCATCGTACTCGTCTCAAACTCATTATGCATACATTTAGAAAATTCTTCGCATAAAGAAGGGTTAGTAGAATCAAATATAATATCATCCACATATATTTGCACTAATAGCATATTTTTTTCTTTAATTTTAATAAAGAGAGTAGTGTCGAGCTTACCCATTTTGAAATCATTCTCAATAAGAAAATTACTAAGTCTATCGTACCAAGCTCTTGGAGCTTGTTTTAAGTCCTAAAGAGCCTTTTTCAACTTATAGACATGACGTGGAAAGTCAAAATTTTCAAATCGAGGAGGTTGTTTTACATCAACTTCCTCCATAATATAACCATTTAAGAATGACTTTTCACATACATTTTGATATAATATAAAATTTTTGTAAGAAGCAAATGCATGTAACATTTTAATAGCCTATAATCTAGCAACGGGTGCAAAAGTTTCTTCATAGTCTATACCTTCCTCCTGACAATAACCTTGAGCTACAAGTCTAGCTTTAGGCATTGCTTGCCTTCGGCAACCAAACATCACTTTTGTAGAATTCAATTTTGTTTGGCCACACACGTTGCCTGCGCATGCATGTTCAATCGTGCGCAACACAACAACGTTGCTTCTCATTGTCATATCAGTTCCCAACAATAGGATCCATGCATCATGACATGATGCATGACCATCTTAGTTTGCTCAAACACATACGTTGGGAACTGACGCATGTGTCAATCATCTCATTAGGACATTTGAAACATTCATCCGTCTGGATTCTCTTGAGCATCAGACTCTCCCGTGTACATGCTAAACCATTTACGACATACTTTCTTGATAACGGGTGCATGATCCAACCTTCGACACATGGGTTGGGGGGCAATATTGGCACACCTATGCCATCTCTTACTTTGTTGTTTCTTTCATCAAGCATAGAAAATGTAATCTATTTTAAGATTAAGATCAATCATTAGCTCACGTCATAAATCTTGACTTGAAGAATATGCAAATAAGGGCCACATTTTATGGGACAAGGGTGCCATTGCAACCATATCAGAATCCTCACCCAAATCTTGTTAAACATGTCATAATCTAATAATAATGCCAAAAACTTGATGATGGAATATAAAATTTTCAAATGACTCACCGTGTCAAAGGAATCATCATTTTCAAATGACAATTGTGGTCGGTGGCGTTTGTTGTTAAAAACCTTGAGGATGTGAATCTAAGAACGATCATTAAGGACATATATTGTGTCTTCTTCTTCAATGATGGAAGGAGAAGACGCTAAACCTATTGAGGCGGCCTCTTGAAGAATCTTTTAAAAATCACCTACCGAAGATGTCTGGGCTAAAACTGCTAGTAGCCTAGACATTGAGTTGAGAAATTCAGTGTTTTTCCTTTGTGGCAGATCTTGTAAATGACCATTGTTCGAAAGACGTATCAAAACTATTTACTTTTCGTTAAAGGATCGTCATATCCTTTCTGCCCTCATGTTTGATATTCACATAGAGAACCTTAACATCTCATTAGATACTCACTTCATAGTAGTCATTTTCAGTATATTTTACAAGTTAAGCATTCAAATATCTCCCCCACAACTCTTAGATCTTCTCCAAAAAGATTTACTATGCTCATAGAGGTAAATCTGGAGAAATCGTCAACCTGTTTCCAGAACCCTTTCATGGGATCAAATTACTAAGAATTCTACCTGGATCCTTAAATATGTGAGCCTTCCAAACAAGAAAGACACAGTTTTCTCAAATCAACGAACATGATGATGGAAAACCTAAAAGTAAAATTCAATGAAAATTAAATTTTCTTTCCAAAGGTAAAGATTCTTAAGCTCGAGATCTAGTACCTCAGGAATCTCGAGATCTCCATAAAAAATCAATATGTCAAAGTCTATGCAAATAGAGCCTGTTGATTACAACAAAGAAGTAGTTTTAGTCGATTATGAGGGCAATCCCAGATCTCCAACTCAAACCGAATTGGACACTACATCTATCTTCAACCAGATCGATATTATCACAAATGAATTGTCCACTGATAAAGAATTCTTGAAAAAGGCATTACAACCTCGAAGGATATCCTAAATATCCAACATCAAAATAACTTCTCAAACAAGATTCTCTCAACCATTGCAAGACAAGGTAAGAAGATTGAAGAAAAAATTAAGGAAAAACGACAACAAAAGAAATAAAAAAAAAACTATTGCAAATATTAATGGCGTGAGATTCCCAAAAGTTGGGGAAAGTTCTTTTGTTCATACTAGCTATTTTAGACAAAGTAATCAGTCTCGGCTAAACAGAAGAGGCACTTGCTCTGATGGAAGAAAAGCTTAACAATCTCTCAATTTTGATAGAACCTTAAGTAATTAAACTTTTAGTGTCATAATGAACCAGAGGAGAATGACCTCAAAAAATTTTAAAATGATTTCTCGAAAGAAGAAAAGATACCCAAAAAACTAGACCTCATCAACAAAATTGTTAAATTAGAGGACAAAGTCCAAAAAAACTAAATGAAGAAAAATTGGTATCCTAAGCCCTCTTTCCCCGATGTTTCGTGCGAAGAGAAAACTCAAATGACTCAATCCACCTATGAAGGAACATGCATACATAAGTGGAATATAGATGGTCTATCCGGTCATCTAGTCATAAATGTAATCAACAAAATGTTGATGGGAGCTAGCGCCTATAGGCTTCGAGGTAAGTTTGACCACGCTATTACTCAAATTGTAACTTTTGGTTTCACATGAAATCCTTACTGAACGTTTGAGAAAATTCTTATGATTATAAGATGTGAAAAGTTAGCTACTTCTGATGGTACAAAGATATAATTGTAACTAAGGTTATGACAAGATATGATAGTACCCTTTAATTATGGATGATGAGCTTCATTGAAGGACTTCCAAAGTATATTTCTCAAAGGATAACTACCGCTCTCAATGAAGAGTATAAGCATAAGATTCCTTGGAATGAATTCACTTATGGTGATTTAGGTTATGTAATAGTCAAGTCAACCGCTAGCAAATATTGTCTACTTTGGCCCGTTACGTATCGTCGTGAGTCTCACGGTTTTAAAAGCATCTGTTAGGGATCAAAATGATATTAATTAACTAATTAGAGTGGTGCAGCGAAAGCGTGGTGGGCCCATACAGGTCCCAGGATTGAAACCTGGCTCTGATACCAACAATAAATAACATTTCCATCAATTACAAGGTCCTTATAACTTTTGGTTTCACAGGAATACTCATACTCAAAGACAGGTGATAGGTATTGTTTTCACGAGTATAGCTCAAATTATAACTTCTCGTTTCACGAGTACTCAACCTCACCTTCAACCTAAGGGCCAATGATATTAATTAACTCTTTTAAATTAGGAACTTCACCAAACTCTTTTTAATACTCTATGGGTGCTGTCCAACTCATGGTTTTAAAATGCATCTACTATGTTGAGAGTTTCGCCCTACTTTGACCAGTGCATCGTGTAATGGTCATACTTCTTCAAATGTGCGGCTTCTTGATCTTGACTGCTCACCAAAAACCTTATGGGGTACACAATCTCCATTCACATTTTTCACCTCGGCTTTGTGGCTTTGTTATACCATAGGCAAGGTTTGCCTTCAACGTTCAAACATCACTTATGTGGAATCAAAACTTGTTTGACCACACACGCCGTCTATGCGTTCATGTTCTATCATGTGCGACACGACAATGTTGCATCTCATCGTTATCTCGTTTCCCAACAACATGATCCATGTATCATGATGCAATCTCATGTCTTGAGATACTCAATCATCTTGGTTTTTCTGGACACATTTGTTGGGACAGTTTGGCCGAGTGGTCTAAGGCGCCAAATTTAGTCTCTGGTTCAAAAGGGTGTGGGTTCAAATCCCACAGTTGTCAATGATCATACACTTTTTAAATGTGCGGCCTCGTGATCTTGACACGCTCATGATAAACCTAAAGGAGAACTCAATCCCTATTCACATTTTTCACCCTTTGTTGTACCTTAGGTCGGGTTTGCCTTAGGGTTTGAAAAATAAATAATGTGGAACTAAAAATTATTTGACCACACCCAATGCATGCATGTTCCTAGTTTAAAAGGGCATGGGTTTAAATCCCCTAGCTATCATTTATTTTCATTTTTTTTTGTAAAGCCTCAAGCCCTATTTGTTTTGACTTTTTATGTATCACTATTAACCTCGTGGTTTTAAAACTCGTCTATTATGAAGAGATTTTAACCCAACTCCAACCAGTGTCTCGTGATCTTGTCACGCTCACGACAAATCTAAAGGAGTACTCAATCTCCATTCACATTTTTCACTCGACTTTATGCTTTGTTATACCTTAGGCAGAGTTTTTCTTCAGCATTCAAACATCCATAATGTGAAATTAAAACTTGTTTGACCACACACGCCATCTATGCGTGCATGTTCAATCATGTGCGACACAACATTGTTGCATCTCGTCATCATCTCGGTTCCTAACAGCACAACCCATGCATCATATTGTAATCTCATGTCTCGAGATAGCTCGACTATCTTGATTTGTCCAAACACATTCGTCAGGACAGTTTGGTCGAGTTGTCTAAGGTGCTAGACTTTGACTTTGGTTCAAAAGGGCATGGATTCAAATCCCACAGCTGTCATTTATTTTCATTTTTTGTAAAGCCTCGTGCCCGCTGCTAACACATATTGTTTGTTTTGACTTTTTATTTATTGTTGTTAACATCATGGTTTTAAAACGCGTCTACTATGGAAAGAGTTTAGCCCAACTCCGACCAGTGCATCGTGTCAAAGTCATACTTTTTCAAATGTGCGGCTTTGTGATCTTGACACGATCATGAAAAACCTTAAGGAGTACTTAATTCATACTTTTTCATATTTTTCATCTAGCTTTGTGGCTTTGTGGCTTTGTTGGACCTTAGGCAGGGTTTGCCTACGGGTTTCAACCATGAATAATGTGGAATTAAAACTTATTTGACCGCACACGCCGCCTATGAGTGTTAAATCATTTGCAACACAACAACGTTGCATCCCATGGTCATCTCGGTTCCCAACAACATGACCCATGCATCGTGATGCAATCTCATGTCTAGAGATAGCTCGACTATCTTAGTTAGTCCAAACACAATTGTTGGGATAGTTTGGCTTAGTGGTCAAAGGTGCTAGATTTAGTCTCTACTAGTATATATAGTCTGTTTTGACATTTTATGTATTGTTAACCTCATGGTTTCAAAACGCGTCTACTATGGGGAGTCTAATCTTGACACGCTCATGGAAAACCTTAAGGAGTACTCAATCCCCATTAACATTTTTCACCCGGCTCTGTGGCTTTGTTGGACCTTAGGCACGATTTTCCTTCGGAATTCAAACATCACTTATGTGGAATTCAAACTTGTTTGACCACACACCCCACCTATGCGTGCATGTTCAATCATGTGCGACACAACACGTTTTATATACTGTCTCGCGACGAAGAAAAGCAAAGGACACCCAATCATACTACTATAAAAAAAAAGTAGTACAAATATAGAAAAAGTAGTACAAATATAAAAAGTAAAGTTAGAATGTCTCAAGTCATGGAGAATGATATAAGGGTTGAAGGGCCGTTAATACCTTTTTATATACTGTCTCAAAGTTTGCCATAAGTGAACTAAACATCTATGATGAAAGCTTGAGATCAAAATGATTAATATCAGCAGAAGCGTGGTGGGCCCATAACTCACAGGTCCCACGATTGAAACCTAGCTTGGATATCATAATATTACATGTGAAATAACATAGTCAGCAAAAATAAGGGACATTACTTATCCTACAATACATAAAAGTGGCAGTGAACCCCACATCACTCATCTATCTTTTTTGGTTTGATTGTCCTTCTTTCAGTGTCCCTCCACGAGGCGTCTCCGTCATCAAACCGAAGTTAAATCATGCTTCATGATAACGAATTACTTTGTTGATTGAATATCTTAGAGAAAAAAAAATACTTGTTTGAGATTTGAATCACTCCGCAGGCTAGATCGATCATGTCAAGCTTAGATGATACTAAACATACAACCTAAACTACATAGCATTATAAAAAAACTTAGTACTTAGTTAAAAGAAGGCATAAATGATCTTTTTACTACCTTTTTCAAGTCTACAAGACAACATAAGTGGCTATATATAGCCTCAACATGAAACCCTTAACCTTCAACTAGGAATTTTAAGAGTTGTATCATTCATACCTTTAGAGTATAATTATCCACTATGAAAATGAAGAATTTTAAGAGTTGTGTCATTCATACTTTTAGGACTATAATTAACCACTGGAAAATGTAACGATCTTATTTTTTCTTTACTAAAATAGAGTTGTACCATATACATGATGTGATCTTTTTATGTGGAAATATTCATTTTAAATGTTTCATCAGTCCCATGGACTTACATAATAAAAATAAAATCCGTAAATAAATCGAAAACATATAAGAAATGATAATAAACATATATATCCAAAAACTAGAAAACAAATGATGATGGAGTTAACACACGAGTCGTGTGAGTTGCGACTGACGTGGGAAGCGTGTGCGCTGCACATGAGAAGAGCATGACTAGTTTGTTAGGTCACGCATGCATTTCTTGGAGAGTGTCCTTTTCAGGTCGTGCGCTACTGGGGAGTGATTTAGTGCTTGTTGGGCCACCCGTGTTGAACCTGGATCCAAAAGTCTATCGGTTTTGTCTCTCTGACCTGTTTTCTACTTCTACTAGATCTTCGGCGCTCACTGAAAATGCATTAAGGAAATAAAAAGTCATAAAATGCATTTATGTCTATCGCGAGATTTCTGATGCGAGGGTGGTTGCTCCCACGAGATCGCTAACTCTTTTTTTTTCCTTGTTGTTACCGTAAATGTAACCTAAATGTGAATAAAAATTCATAAAATACATTAGTGAGATCCACAAAAAAAAAAATGTAACTAGGATAAATAAAACTCATCTTCCTTAAGCTTATATTGCATGATTGAGATGTCTTGATTCGTATCATTCTCCACTTCTTCAAGAGGATTCATCATCGAATCTATTTGTAAAACTTTGCTGCAAAAGTAGGTTAAGAAAGTACAAATGACCTCATAACACTTTATCACGTGAACACTCAACACTTTATTCACGTGTACACTCAGGAATTGTTGGCCACTGTTTGCACTCATTTACACAAATTAAGCTCTCTGTAAGGACATGGCTGATGCGATGGCTCTAAAAGACGGGTAAATTTTTTTGCGAAATGAAATCATTAAAATTTAAAACATAATTTACATCATACCAAAATAGTGTGCGCACATTAGTAATTTAAAATACAGCATAATAGTTAAAAGACAGAATAAGGAACAGACGCAAAACATTTTAAAATAAAAGGGTTGAGACGACGGGTGAGGTTAGTCTATGGCACCTACTACAGAGTCCGCTCCCGACCTCGACCAGCTCCTTATTACCTGAAAAAAAATGGAGAATAAGGAATGAGTACAAGACTCAGTAAGTAGCCTACTTGTAGGCTCTTAATCGTGTCCTTGATATGCTAGGGTACCACATTCCTTGTTCTTGCTTGTTCTTGATCTTGTTCTTGTGGTAAGTACTTAAGCCCCTTTAATTCTTGTTCTTGACTTAGGGTTCTTATCTTGATCTTTCTTGAGGACCTTGGTTCTTAAACCCTAAAACATTGGTTTTCCTTTAACGGCCTTAGCACTATGGTTTTTGGTTCTTGGTCATTTGTTCCTGGTTCTTGTCCTTAGAACTAGGATCTTGATCCATGTTCTAGTCCTTGATCTTTCTCTTATTCTTGGTACTTTCTTGGTTCTTGTTCTATTATTGTTTTGTTCTCCAAGACACTCCCCCTAGGATTTACGGCACTAGACATGTACTTGAGAATCCTATGAACAAGGCTTCATGCGTTCTAAGCGACACAGCTTTAACCTACGTCCAAGGCTTCATGCGTTCCAAGCGACGTAGTCTTACCGCATCTTAGAGATATGGTCTGCTTGGCCTATGTCCAAGGTTTCATGCATTCCAAGCGGCATAGTCTAAAAACCTACATCCAAGGCGAACGTTCCAAGCGATGTAGTCTTAAAACTGCATCAAGGGCTTGCCCTATAATACAGTCTGCTTAATCTATGCCCAAGGCTTCATGCATTCCAAGCGACATAGTCTGAAAACCTACATCAAGGGCTTGCCCTATAATACGGTCTGCTTAACCTATGCCCAAGGCTTCATGCGTTCCAAGCGGCATAGTTTGAAAACCTACATCCAAGGCTTCTTACGTTCCAAGCGATGTAGCCTTAATATTGCATCAAGAGCTTGCCCTATAATATAGTCTGCTTAACCTACGCTCAAGGCTTCATGCGTCCCAAGCAGCGTAGTCTAAGTCATGAGCATGCTGTACCGTGGGAGGTCTTAGGAGGTTCTTGATTCGTGGCTAAGGTAACTTACTCTCTTCTTGTTCCTCTGTGACCTTAGACTACTCCCCTTGATAGACCATAAAGGTCACTTGCTCGGTGCATACTTGAACATGGCATCCTGCAAGTTTGCAGGGCATCTCTAATAGGTGAGGGAAACTTGAGGCATGACATCCTGCAAAGGAAACATGGTGCAAGGCATCCCACCTAGAAGAGGAATTCTTGGGCACCGCTTGGTGGGAGGTCATGAGTCACTTTGGACATGATTGGAGTATTACCTAGCATTCTTGAGTTTCTGTTTCTGAGTTTGGGGACCTTCATCCATCGTCCTTGAGTGGTACCTAGCATTCTTCTTACTTGGGTAGTTGTAAAGCTTGTGTGTTGTTGTTCTTGGTTCTTAATCTTGTAAGTTTCTAAGGTTCTTAATTCCTTGAGACATAAGTTGTAACTTGTATTTGTAACCATATACACCCATCTTAGTGTAAGTTGTTCTAGAAGATCATAGATTCTTAGGGAGTTCTTTAGAGGGTTCTAGAAGAGTCTGAAGTCTTGTGGTGTTTTCTTTAGGTGTTTCTTGGATCCTAACTTGGTTTAGGTTCCAAACTTACTCCAATCAACTTGAAACCTCAAACTTATCTTCATGTCCTTCATAATCGACCTTATAAGAAGTAGCAAATCATTCGGAGCACGTATAGACCTTGAAATCTCATAAGAAGTTCTAGGGACATTTTGACCATTTCACCCCTAATTCTCTGTTTTGCTATTTAACGTGTTCCAATGCCTTTCAACTTTACCAAATCATCAAACATCATAAAATAGGATCTACTTCAGAGTTTCATAGCATTTGGAGGTCATCTAGGTCATGAACTATAGGTAGATATCCTTAGGGGCATTATGGTCATTTTGCACCATTTCTTGGTTTACCCACTTATCCTTATTTAATGACTACTAAACTTCATATAGAACCTCAAAATGCTATAATATGCTCAGAATTAAAATTTTATAGGCAGCGGAGTTCATCTAGTGGGTTATTCTAATGTTACCTAATTACCGAGCAATTTGATAGGTTTAAGGTCTTAACTCGCGGTTCTTTGAGTTTTTCTTTCATCTAATCCTAGTTCGTACTTGGTGTTCATATGAAAATCCAAGCGATTCCTGCAAGTACTTCTTAACAAAAAGTCCAAGGTGGCTACTTACCTCGTTGTCGACATTCAGGACCTCTGTTCTTGAGCTTCCGGTACCCGATTTACCTCAACTTTCCTTTCACAGACTCCTTATTGTGTCTACTTTCTGGAACCATAGAGTTTTTCATGAAAATCTGTCTGGAAGGGGGTTAAAATTGAGAAAAAACCGAGGGAAGGTTGAGTTTTTGGTTGACAAGGCTAGTTCAACTTAACCGACCACGTCATCGTCTTCTTCCTCCAGACGGGGAGAAGACGCATGTGACCGTTCGCGCCGCCATCTGAAACTCGCCCTCCTCAGCTACAATCTCTTGGGTATCTCGTTCTATGACGTTTCAGCTCTTTATTCCTTCATCAAAGTTACTCATCTTCTTTTTCTGAAGCTAAAGGAATCCTTAATTTGAAGGAAAAGTGGGCGTAGATAGGAATTCGACACTTACCTCCAACTTGAGCCCGAAACGGATTTTCTTTAATTGGGAACATTCCTGAGATTATTTCTCTTTGCGGTCTTCTATGGAAACATTCCTTGTTGGTGCAAAAACCTATTGGGGTCGTCCTTGCTTGAAGAATACTTGTATATCCTTGGATTGGAATTTTGAGTTTTCCTTGAAGCTTTTTAATGGCGGATTGGATTGGGGGAATAGTTTCTAGGCACTTTCAGGACTCTATTCCTTTATAGAACTTGTGGGTAATGTTGTTTAGAAGCTATAGGAACCAGTTTGAAAGGAAATGGTGGAGAATTGCTCTCGAATTTGGAAGAAACCTGAGAGTAGAAGACCCAAAATCTAAACACTTATTGCCAACAGCTAGGTGCTCGACCTTGCTCGATTCTTGTTCCAAACTATTGCCCCAACTACAAAATCTATAAGGGAAACTTAAACCAACATTGGGATCTCCAGAATCATCATGAATTGTCGGTTGTTTTTTCTAGAATATTCGTCGGAAATATCTACTCCGATCAGAGCCTCACCGACCTTGGTTTTGAATCCTAGCCGTTGGATGTGAGATCCGTGAGTTTTCTAGAATATATACAAGTTTGGAGGAGATCCAACGGCTGAGAGTCGACATTCGAAGGATTTTGTGTAGAAGGCACTATGAAGGTTTTGATTTTTTAGCAGAATGGCAAATCCATAATTATTCTTAACTTCAAGGGTATTTTGATAATTTGCCACTTTCCGAATATTTTATTATTAATTTCTCAAAAAATCCATAATTTTCCTAAAAATTCTTCATCTCTTGTTGGTCATTTTTCCGGTCTTGAGCATCTTGAAATTCCTTCTAGATAAGGAATTAAAAATCTCGCAAGATCCTTGATAATTGGAAAAATGACATTTTCGTCCCTTTCGCTTATGCTTTCATTCCAATCCTTCTCCAAAGGTCTTTAAGTCCTTAAGATTACTCCTTAGGGTATAGAAATGACTTGCTAAGTCTCGTTTCTTAGCTTAATCCTCATAATTTCTTTCCTTGGATCTTTTGGGTCGTGCATAGGTGGCTTTCCTTCACTTTTAGGGTGTTACAATACGTGACTAGATTACTCAAATTTGATTGGAAATTGTTTATGTATGCAGGTACAAGCAAACCATTTGGCACAAAAGGAAGCTATCTTAAAGGTATTTCATGCAGGACTTCAGATGATTGCAGGGATAATGTTTTTTGTGATTGTAAATTAAACATTTGCTTCTGTCATGGCAAGAAGCATCCCTTCAACTTTAACTCCAACTTTCACAAGATGAGTAAGAACATTCATTTAGAAGACAACAAGGAGATCAAAGAAGTGGCTCTCAACAACTAATCAATATAATGAAGATGATCATAAAGAACTTGATCGATGTGACCCTGTATTTAGATTCTCATAATAAATAAACGATATTTTTGTTTAGTTCGTGTGCCTCTCAAGGTTTCGGGTCATAGTATATCATACGAATACAAGATACACTGACATGCTCGTTCCACATGAAGCTATTTAATGCAACAAATTATTCATAACAACATACCATAAAGAATCATATACCATAAAGAATCATATACATGACAAAGACATCGTGAGTCAAAAATCGAGACTCGAATCTATCTCGAACTATATAGCTCGGTAGTTCATATACAATCTCGTCTCGGGTGTGCAGTTAGTTTCTATTTAAAAAGATGAGTAGTGTGATATAGTAACAATGTTTAGAAAATGCTCAATTTTGAAGGACAAGAAAGAGAGTTATCTAAAAATTATTGTTATAATTATTTATATTATGATTGCAATTATTATATTATGATGAGACGGTTTAGGTGAGATCTACCGTAGACCTAACTTTCAATTCCCTTATGGAATCTAGTCGGTCTAGGGATCATCTCTGCTCCTCTCTTCTTGAGAATTTATACATCCCTCATTATTATATGGACAACTATCTCTCGAGTTCTGGTTTAGGTTTATCCTCAATAGAAAAATAAAATAGAGCATCTAGAACCCAAGTGGAGAGCATGCGTGTGGAGTGTGTAGAAAAGTACAATGCATCCAAATCCACCGATAAATGAAATTAGAGCCAAAGCCAAAACATGATGTTTTAATCCACAAGACACAAAATCATATTTGCATACGTGCATTTCTCGACCTTAATAGTGGGGTCACTTCTTGAGTATTTTTCAATATTCATTCTATCATTAAAAAAAATTGACAGTAATGAAAAGGACATATAAACTATTGTTGGCTTCTCCGATGGAGGCTATAGAACTAAATCTTTTATGCTAAATCCAACATTTATTTATATTTTTCTATCTTTTTTAATTTCGTTTTACAAGAGTCACTATGGGGTCACCTCCCGAGTATTTTTCAATATTCATTCTACCATTAAAAATAAAGGTTTGAAATATTTGTTTAGAATCATATCGAAAATATAGGATCATTACCATCAAATTTTGAAAAATTCATTGGCTGATTATTGTACGTTAGTCTTTTTAGTTATTCCCATTTGGGTTATCGTACCATATTTTGGTTTCATATTACCTAATTTAGCAAATATTCCTCAATTATATAAAAGTTTTGGGTACAAAATTGAAGACACAAAATTATCATCACCCAAAAATCTCTAAATCCCTCCCAAAATCATGGACAAGAACATTTCTATCAAGTTCGCTTTCCTAGGTGGAATCATCTTGTTCTTCACTGTCTCATTTTCTAGACCGAACCCAACCCAATTATTTGCATTATAAATTTTTGAGCATAAACAACCCTTGTTATATAATGAATCCAACTAAACCCAACTCGACCATAAATTTTTTGGGATAGATAGTTGGTTCAGGTAGTTCGCGTTATTTATTCAATTTTTTTTATTTTGATAAAAATAAAACATTAGTTTGTAAAATATATGTTTATTTATTTTCATACATTTGGTTACCATTTGCACTTCAATTTTGTGTATATTTTGTGAGCAAACATGTATATCTTAAAATTAAACGGAAGTTTGATTGTATAAAGATTCAAACTAATAAGTTTTAGGGTTACCAAAGAACGAACTCAGTAGAACTCAATTCAACATATGTTTTGAAAGATTACTTTTACCAGAGATCTCGTAGAAAATAAATAATTATTAAATAAAATAAATACATATGTATAATTGTATTGTACACAAAAATGTATATTTTAAAATTAACAATAAATTTAAATTGTTTTGGTTCAATCTCGTTTTGGGGAACCCATAAACAACCTCAATCATAAAAGTTTTCAGTTATTTGAATTTAGTCCAAATAAGTTCATAATTGAACTCGATCCAGATTGGTTCGGTCAATCCAATCTAGTTTCGGGAGAACCCTTAAACCAACTCAATGATAAAAGTTTTCAGTTATTTGAATTCAGTCCAAATAAGTTCATAATCTAACTCGAACCGCACAGGTTGGGTTGGGTTGATCGAATTTTTTGAGTCATTAGATTGATTTTGATATTAATTTGAGTATTACTTTGTTTGATGCACAGTGACAAGCAAACCATTGGGAATACAAGGAAGTCATATTCATATTACGTGCAACACTGTCCAAGATTGCTTTAATCCTAAGGTTTGTGAGTGCAAATTTGGGCTGTGTTTTTGCGTACCTAAGAGCCCGCCGCCGCACTTCAGCTTCCACCATGGCAACATCAGCGATACCACTCAAAATTAAGAAGTGGCTCTCAACAACTATTCAATAAATACCATTATTTTCATCGCAATATGCTTTACACAAATGAATAAAACTATGATAAAACCGTGTATTTCAATATTATATATTAGATTAAATTGAAAAATTACTTTTCGTTTATGATTTATGAGTTCGAGTATGAGTATTGTGAACGAGCAATTGAGGTACATGAGAGATGACTGCGTGAATTGCGTCGTTTTATAGAACGTTTTATAGGGCCCTTACGTATCGTCATCAGCCTCAAGGTTTTATGACGCATCTACTATGGAGAGGGTCTAGCCCTACTCTGACCAGTGCTTTGCGTCGTCTGGTGACTGGCTTTCGTACCATTTGTTATGGCCCAAAGCAGAAAAAGTTGGGCTTGGCTATTACAAATGGTATCAGAGCCAAACACCAGGCGGTGTGTTAGCGAGGACGTTAGGCCCTCAAATGGGTGGATTGTGAGATCCCACATTGGTTGGAGAGGGGAACGAAACATTCCTTATAAGGGTGTGGAAACCTCTCACTAATAGACACATTTTAAAACCATGAGTAGTTATACTTTAGTTGTCATATGACAAATGTCTTTGCTGCCAAAAATCCAAATCTTTCAACTAAAAACAATAAATAAGGATGGTATGAGTATTCTTGATTAGCCACTTCATTCTCAAGTCCTTACTTCCTGTTAGTAGGACCTATAGGTCGAGTCAAAGCTCTATGCTCTCTCTTTTTGTGTGGGATTATGTCGAGAGAGAAAAGAATCTGTGGTGGCAGCGAACAGCAAGACTACAACTTAATTTTGACTTTTCACTCTATAAGATGAGCACAATTCATTAAACAAAACAATACAATACTATGAAAGTTATTAAAAGATCAGAATCAGTTCAATCTCCTCGTCCCTCTCATGCGCCACGACCTTGTCTATACCCGAAAACATAAAACAAATTGAAATAGATGCATTTTAATTCACAAAAATACTGGAGTCATCACATGGTCGATGTTTTCACCTTCCTCACCAGTCCGGTACTACGACCTTGTCTTAAATAAGCCTAAAACCAAAATATGATTTTAGGTCCCATTAGACATTGAAAGACTTACATGTGTGTATTTTTTTATCTTAACAATAGGGTCACTTATGGTGTTTTTTTAAATAGTCATTCTCTTCCTAAATTTTTTTCCGTTAAAAACATGATTCATAATTACTACTTTATATTAATTTAAATTTTATTGTCAAGTAAATATTTGAAATATTTCTATAAAGGCTCCAAGATTTCAAGAAAACATTTGAAAACTCTCCTAATATGTATGTTGCATACCTGAAAATTAGAGTCGGTACACATTATTTACATTTTCATCCATGAATTTTTACTAATTACGATGTTTTGGTTCGTAAGGCTAATATCTATAAATGTTTAAAAGAATTAAATAAATTTTGAAAATTTTATGAAAAATTAACAATACTTTTTTATCTTTTGAGTTGTTCTGCTAGATCGGTCGTTCAAGACCTTTGATCTCTATCCGGACCCGATGAATAAAATGGGAACACTTCTTGTGGACTCGTTGAGAATGATTCTGATCTAGTTCATGACCCATTAGAAGTAGAAGGCACTCTGTTTGGATTGGGATCTTCACGGACAAAAAAGATTGCAATCAGTTTGATAGTGATTGAGTGACATTGCTTCTTCGGCCCGAACCTAGGAATCTCTTCGATATGATATTATGGATCAACATCATAATTATTTTAAATTAATTAACCAAAAGATAACGCTAAAGACCAAACTGAGCATTACTGACAACTAGGAGTAAAATGTAAAATATTCGAACCAATAACCAAATGAAAACTAAACTTCGAAGTATAATAAAAATGTAACTGTGGGATCTCACATCGGTTGGAGAGGGGAACGAAACATTCCTTATAATGTCGTAGAAACTTTTTCCTAGCAAACACGTTTTAAAACCGTGAGGTTGAGAGCAATATGTAATGGCTCAAAACGGACAATATTTTTTAGCGGTTGGCTTGGACAGTTGTAACATATCAAAGAAGACAATTTTTGTAAATAGTAAGCTTGGACTATTGTAACAGATCAATGCAGACAATATCTATTAACGGTGGACTTTGGCTGTTGTAACCGGTCAACCCGAAAAATATTTTTTAGGGGTGAAATTAAAATGATATATATATTTTTTAATTCTTTCCATCCTTTGGAAGAAATAAAAACTTGATCCCAATTCATTACTTGCATCCCTTTTGTGGTCTTTACATTAAGTTGGTAAATGGTAACCTTAGTGTATTAAATTCATAACATCCCATTAATGTTCTATTTCTAAAATTCATATTAGCAAATTAATTGAATATTGTCCCAAAGATTATACAATGGGATGGACAACAATGAAACGAACCTCATCCCATCAAACAATTTACAATACAACATAATTGCAAACAAGCTTCGTCTCAACTTGGCTTTCATTGTTGCGATGATATTGCTCCTCGGCTCTTCTTTTGGTAATTTTCAACCTTGTTTCTTTTTCTTCTTCTTTTTTTTTTTTCCGTTTTTTGATAACTCTCCAAAACTAGAGTTATATCAAGTCTTTTTTACCGTTAATTTTGCACTTATACTCACCATTTTCTCATTAACTGCTCCATTTATTCTAATTAGTATACATGAGATAGCCAATTGTGGTTCAATATGAAAAGAAGATTAATTTTCATAAATCGAGCTTAATTGTACACTTAATTGAGCTATTTGGTAAAATTCTAGAACATTTATGCTGAACCATGATGCTATAGAAAATCTGGAACCAACACTGCTTGCAAATCTGGAAATAAATTGCAGACCTTGGTGCTGAAACAATACGGAAAGCAAACTTTTCGAGGATGACCTGAAAATTTTAATCCACATCAGCAGTCCATGTGGATCATTGGCTACCAAATTAGAAACATCGTAGGTGGACAATTTTATCGTTTCTCAGCCCTAAATTAGAAGAAACAAGCATTATAAAAGGAAAAGGATACCTAAAATAGGGAGGGGCCACACTTGGGGGAGGGAAATTGGATTAGACAGCAACAATGGAGGGCCACACTTGGGGAAAGAAATCGGATTAGACAGCAGTAGCCTCCGCTACTGTGAAACCAGAGAAGAAGAAGAAAATCCTAATCCAGCAACTATTGACAGCAGATGGAAAAGGAGACCAACAAGGATTGATTAGGGCAAAGAGGTGGATGTGAGAGCTCAAGGGAAGGGAACTTCCAGAACGACAACAAAACGAGATAACTCTCTATTTCCTTATTCTCTTTTCTCATTCCATCAATTTTACATGATTGAGATGTGAATTCCTCTGTTTAATTCAGTTTGTATGGAGAGCTTTTTAGATCGATATGACTACCCTAGAAGGGGTGAATAGAGTTTCAACAATATTTTTGTTTTTTTAATAACAATAAAACTTGATACCGTGCAATAAAAATTAACAATAATTTAGAATTTAAATAGAAAAAGGGTTAGAAAATATAACACCTTGGTTTTATAGTGTTTCGGTCAAACTCGACCTACTCCACTACCCAAGCGCCTCTTGGGAATTTGAATAAAACTTTCTGACTCTTTCCTTTGATTAGAGCCCGAGCCGAACCGCTACACCACTTCTTTTACGAGTGCAAGAGAAAACTCAATCCTTTCCACGGCTCAGGATCAAACTGGTACACCCTTCTTTTTACGAGTTAAAGAGCAAACTCAATCCTTTCCACGGCTCAGGATCAAACTGGCACAATTGTCTGAAATCTTATTGAAACACCACAACTCTCTGAAGTAATAGATTTACAATTTTCTCACAATACAATAGACATCTCTCTCAAGAATAAGATAAACAAGAAATAGAATTGGAAGCTTTGGAAAGAGCAACAATGGAGGCTTTTAAACAAAAATTGTAGATCGAGAAAACTATGAAAATTGTGTATTGTATTCTATGTTGTGTGTGTTGTGTTCTGAAAAATATGAAGAGGTAATGAGAGAAATAGAATTGGAAGCTTTGGAGAGAGCAACAATGGAGGATTTTAAACAAAAATTTTAGATCGAGAAAACTATGAAAATTGTGTATTGTGTTCTACGTTGTGTATGTTGTGTTCTGAAAAATATGAAGTTGTGTGTGTTGTGTTCTGAAAAATATGAAGAGGTGATGAGTTTAAATAGTGATGAAGTTGAGAAAATAAAATATGAAGTTGTGTGTGTTGTGTTCTGAAAAATATGAAGAGATGATGAGTTTAAACAGTGATGAAGTCCTAAAAATAGGAATTGATACGGACCACTAAAATGTGAAGACATAAAAATAATATTTATTTATTTTTAAATTTATCATAAAAAATTATTGACCACGTGTTTATATATATATATATATATATATATATATATATATATATATATTATTTTAAATGAATATTCAAAACATTTTAAATTCATTTTCATTTATATAAATATATTTAAATGTAATAATATAATAAAAAAAAATATTAATGAAGACATTTAAAAAGTAATTAGAAAGTTTTATAAATCTAACTGAAATATTATAAATGTAATTTCAATAATTTTATAATTCAAGAAAAGTAGTTTTCATTGAAATAGTAACCGAAAACTTTTATTTTAGATTAAAGCAATTGAAAATTTCACTATTTATTACTCTACCAAAGTTATAAATGTCATACTTCGATTGGTCCATGATGTCAATTTTGTCCGCTGGTCCATGATGTCAATTTTGTCACCATATCATCACGTCAACTATCTTGTTTTGAATTTGATTGGTCCATGATGTTAATTTTGCCGCCACATCATCACGTCGGGTATCTTGTTTTGACTGAAATTTCTTCGTTTTATCTCTAATTTGAGTGAACCAAAAAAGACGTTCAAATCGTTATTCCCAACCTTACACTATCGACAAAATACTGAGAATTGTTAATAATTGAAGGTAGGTTTGTTATCATCCAAACATCAATTAATTAATTAATTTGAGATTAAAGGCCAAAAAGCCAACAATCTCACCCTTTTTCACGATGACAAACCATTTCAAGAAAAATAGTATGAAATCCATAAAATCATAAAACTTAAAATAATGAACATGTCCAAATAATAATCATGATACCAATATCGATGCATCATCATAGTCATTTTAATATATCATCAAAAATTTGAAATTCACTCACATCCATATTCTCCCCCTATATTAATGCTTCAATGAATTATGAAACATAACAATAACGAAGTGATTCATTAATTATAAAATAACAACAATGATGGAATATAAAATTTTCAAATGACTCACCGTGTCAAAGGAATCATCATTTTCAAATGACAATTGTGGTCGGTGGCGTTTGTTGTTAAAAACCTTGAGGATGTGAATCTAAGAACGATCATTAAGGACATATATTGTGTCTTCTTCTTCAATGATGGAAGGAGAAGACGCTAAACCTATTGAGGCGGCCTCTTGAAGAATCTTTTAAAAATCACCTACCGAAGATGTCTGGGCTAAAACTGCTCGTAGCCTAGACATTGAGTTGAGAAATTCAGTGTTTTTCCTTTGTGGCAGATCTTGTAAATGACCATTGTTCGAAAGACATATCAAAACTATTTACTTTTTGTTAAAGGATCGTCATATCCTTTCTGCCCTCATGTTTGATGTTCACATAGAGAACCTTAACATCTCATTAGATACTCACTTCATAGTAGTCATTTTCAGTATATTTTACAAGTTAAGCATTCAAATATCTCCCCCACAACTCTTAGATCTTCTCCAAAAAGATTTACTATGCTCATAGAGGTAAATTTGGAGAAATCGTTAGCCTGTTTCCAAAACCCTTTCATGGGATCAAATTACTAAGAATTCTACCTAGATCCTTAAATATGTGAGCCTTCCAATCAAGAAAGACCCACAGTTTGCTCAAATCATTAAACATGATGATGGAAAACGTAAAAGTAAAATTCAATGAAAATTAAATTTTCTTTCCAAAGGTAAAGATTCTTAAGCTCGAGATCTAGTACCTCAGGAATCTCGAGATCTCCATAAAAAATCAACATGTCAAAGTCTATGCAAATAGAGTCGGTTGATTACAACAAAGAAGTAGTTTTAGTCGATTATGAGGGCAATCCCAGATCTCCAACTCAAACCGAATTGGATACTACATCTATCTTCAACCAGATCGATATTATAACAAATGAATTGTCCACTGATAAAGAATTCCTGAAAAAGGCATTACAACCTCGAAGGATATCCTAAATATCCAACATCAAAATAACTTCTCAAACAAGATTCTCTCAACCATTGCAAGACAAGTTAAGAAGATTGAAGAAAAAATTAAGGAAACACGACAAAAAAAGAAATAAAAAAAAAACTATTGCAAATATTAATGGCGTGAGATTCCCAAAAGTTGAGGAAAGTTCTCTTGTTCATACCAGCTATTTTAGACAAAGTAATCAGTCTCGGCTCAACAGAAGAGGTACTTGCTCTGATGGAAGAAAAGCTAAACAATCTCTCAATTTTGATAGAACCTTAAGTAATGAAACTTTTAGTGTCATAATGAACCAGATGAGAATGACCTAAAAATTTTTTAAAATGATTTCTCGAAAGAAGAAAAGATGCCCAAAAAACTAAACCTCATCAACAAAATTGTTAAATTTGAGGACAAAGTCCAAAAAACTAGATGAAGAAAAATTGGTATCCTATGCCCTCTTTCCCCGATGTTTCGTGCGAAGAAAAAACTCAAATGACTCAATCCACCTATGAAGGAACATGCATACATAAGTGGAATATAGATGGCCTATCCAGTCATCTAGTCATAAATGTAATCAACAAAATGTTGATGAGAGATAGCTCCTATAGGCTTCGAGGTAAGTTTGACCACGCTATTGCTCAAATTGTAACTTTTGGTTTCACAGGAGTACTCAAGGATGGGTTGGAGAAGCATATCTCCGACAAAGAAAAGCAAAGGATACTCAACCATACTACTATAGAAAAAGAAGTACAAATATAAAAAGTGAAATTGGAATATCTCAAGTTATGGAGAATGATATAAGTATTGAATAGCCATTAATACCCTTTTATATTTTGTCTTAAAGTTGGTCGTAGGCGAACTAGAAATCCTTACTGAACGTTTGAGAAAATTCTTATGATTATAAGATGCGAAAAGTTAGCTACTTCTGATGGTACAAAGATATAATTGTAACTAAGGTTATGACAAGATATGATAGTACCCTTTAATTATGGATGATGCGCTTCATTGAAGGACTTCCAAAGTATATTTCTCAAAGGATAACTACCGCTCTCAATGAAGAGTGTAAGCATAAGATTCCTTGGAATGAATTCACTTATGGTGATTTAGGTTATGTAATAGCCAAGTCAACCGCCAGCAAATATTGTCTACTTTGGCCCGTTGCATATCGTCGTGAGTCTCACAGTTTTAAAAGCATCTGTTAGGGATCAAAATGATATTAATTAAATAATCAGAGTGGCGCAGCGGAAGCGTGGTGGGCCCATAACCCACAGGTCCCAGGATCGAAACCTGGCTCTGATACCAACAATAAATAACATTCCCAACAATTACAAGGTCCCTATAACTTTACTCAAAGACAGGACAGGTTCGTGATTTTGACATGCTCGCCAAAAAACCTTATGGGGTACACAATCTCCATTCACATTTTTCACCTCGGTTTTGTGGCTTTGTTATACCATAGGCAAGGTTTACCTTCAACGTTCAAACATCACTTATGTGGAATCAAAACTTGTTTGACCACACACCGCCTATGCATGCATGTTCTATCATGTGCGACACAACAATGTTGCATCTCATCGTTATCTTGGTTTTTCTGGACACATTTGTTGGGACAGTTTGGCCGAGTGGTCTAAGGC
Source organism: Cucurbita moschata (assembly GCF_002738365.1). Classification (NCBI taxonomy): domain Eukaryota; kingdom Viridiplantae; phylum Streptophyta; class Magnoliopsida; order Cucurbitales; family Cucurbitaceae; genus Cucurbita; species Cucurbita moschata. Next base: position 728,710 of record NW_019268586.1, on the reverse strand, counting down.
GCCAGATTTAGGCTCTGGTCCAAAAGGGGCGTGGGTTCAAATCCCATAGCTATCATGATCATACACGTTTTAAGAACACTTTTTAAATGTGCGGCCTCGTGAGCTAAATCCGTGCATTATTAGACCCAAAACGCAAGGAACGTGCAACCATTGGGAAATTTCATGGACTATCGTCGGAAGATCCCCACCTACATCTATTGTCATTTTGAAACGCAAGGAACGTGCAACCATTGGGAAATTTTATGGACTATCGTCGGAAGATCCCCACCTACATCTAATGTCATTTTTAGGAGTTAGTGACTCGTTTTGATTCCAAGGAGTGGATAAAGACGTGATTAGATTGAGCTTATTCCCTTATTCTTTGAGGGATTGTGCTAAATCATGGTTGAATACCTTAGCATCGAGACTAATTGATTCTTGGAATAGTCTGTAGATAAATTTTTTATCAAGTATTTTTCACCCACTAGAAATGCACGGTTCAAAAATGAGATTGTCGCTTTTCAACAATTTGAAGATGAAACACTAAGTGAAGCGTGGGAGAGATTCAAGGAGATGCTTAGAAAATGTCCTCATCATGGATTACCTCATTGTATACAACCATGGATTAAATATTGCTACTAAACAAGTAGTGGGTGCTTCCGCCAATGGAGCTATTTTGTCAAAGATATACAATGAAGCATATGAGATTTTAGAGAGAATAGCATCTAACAATTGCCAATGGGCGGATGTGAGAAGCAACCCAGGAAAGAAGACCCGAGGAGTACTTAAAGTTGATGTTTTGTCTTCAATCAACACTCGACTAGCTTCGGTGACTAATATTTTACAAAATCTAGCATTGGGACATGGCACAATGACCAAAGCATCAGCCCATACAGCTGCTGTAATGACCCAGACAGCAGCTAAATCTTGTGTATATTGTGGAGAAGAACACACTTTTGATCAATGTCCAAGCAATCCGGCCTCAATTTTTTATGTGGGGAATCAAGCTAGTCATGGGAACCCGAAAAATAATTCCTTCTCAAATACTTATAATCCGGGGTGGAGAAATCATCCAAACTTCTCATGGAAGAGACAAGGCTCATACAATCAACAAATGCCACCTAAAGCAATTTATCCTCTAGGTTTTGAATTACAAAACCAATTGACATATGGTTCTCAACAAGCCACCTCCCAAGGGAAAGAAGCTAGCCAAACTCAACACATACCACGAATATCTCTTGAGAGCCTAATAAAGGAATATATGGCTAAAAATGATGTTGTGATAAAGTCAACAAGCATCCTTGCGAAATTTGGAAGTTCAAGTAGGTCAATTAGCAAATGAGTTACGAAATAGACCTCTTGGAAAGTTGCCGACAAACACTGAAACACCAAAAAGAGAAGGCAAGGAGCAATGTCAAGCAATAGAGTTGAGAAGTGGGAAAGAAATACCCAGCAGAGGAGAAAAAATTAAAGCACACGGTGATAGTCGCTCTCAAGAAACTGTTGATACACAACAGAGAAAGGAGGAAGCTACTGTGCAGAAAGAGCACAACAAAAATGATGCAGAAGTTGTTGTACAGAAAGAAAACAACAGAAATTATGCAGAAATTGTGAAGCCTCCTAAAACACAAACAATAGTCAGCAGTGGACAAGAAAGCAGAATATACACACCATCACCTCCTTTCCTACAATGAATAAAAAGAAAGAAGTTAGAAGCCCACTTTGAGAAGTTCCTGGATATATTTAAGGGAATTCACATAAATATACCATTAGTTGAAGCTTTGGAGCAAATGTCAAATTATGTGAAATTCTTGAAGGATGTGCTCACCAATAGAAGAAAGTTTGAAGAATTCAAGGTGGTACCCATTGAATGAAGAGTGTAGTGCAATAATGAAAAACAAGATCCCACTAAAGGAGAAAGACCCCGGTTCATTCATAATTCCCATATCGAGAGGAGGGAAGAAGCTAGGTCGAGCATTATGTGATTTGGGATCAAGCATTAATCTAATGCCGCTATCTATTTACAAAAAGTTAGGTATTGGTAAAGCTAGACCAACTACAGTCACTCTTCAACTAGCAGATCGATCTTTCACTTATCTAGAAGGAAAAATCGAAGATATCCTAATTCAAGTGGACAAGTTCATATTTCTAGCAGATTTTATCATTTTGGGGAGACTATTTTTGAAAACCGGAAGAACATTGGTAGATGTCCACAAGGGAACTATAATGCTGAGAATAAATGATCAACAAATAGAATTTCATATGAATGACAACATGAAATATCCAGCAGTAGTAGAGGAATGCTCAACAATTTATAAATTGATACAGAATCCAACAACTGATAGCTAGAAACAGAAACAAGAAGAAGACAGCAGCTGGAATAATTGCATTACACAACAAGTAGAATTGGAGAAAATTGTAAGAGTTTTTGAATCACTGGAATTAGAGGAAAGAATAAATTCATCAATGAAGTTATCTATCGACACACCTTTGAACTACATCTTAGAAGAACTATTTGACATATGGGAGATAGACTTCACGAAATTATTCACACCCACGGTAGAATGGAGAGTTTCGAAGGGACATCATTTCTTTGACAATGGATAACTGAAAAAAATGAAAAGAAAAAGAGGGAGCTAGTCACAATTTGCAAGCAAATATATGAAGCTCCGAGTAAACCAAGTTAGTTTTTCTTTTCTTTTTATTTATGCACTTATATAGTTGTTTTTAAATAGCTATCTTCACTTTCCTTAGAATGATAATTTTGTAGATTTTATTTTACTTGTTGTCGTGAATAACTCACATGCCCCAAAGAAGTTATTTTGCAGATGAATTAGGGGGATTTAGATGTGATTAGGAATGCAAATTTCAGCATATAAAAGAGACTAATTACACTTGGTGCATGCTAGGATGTGATTGATGACAAATATTATTCTCTTGTAGTGCACGTTGCCACATAGTTGTCTTGTTCATTTTCATTTGCATGTGGTTTTATTTCATTTTAATGTTCTTCACTTTCTCATCCACTACATGCCAAGGAACTACCACCAAAGAATTTTTTTTTAGGAACATCCTAAAAGATTTTCTAATCCCCCAATGAAAGAAATTTGTATGGAAAAGAGAAATGGACAGAAAATAATCCTTCTACATTCTCAGGTAAGCTTGAAATGTTAAGAAAGGGGCTGCTAGACATCATAGCTCACATGCAACAGTAGACATACAGTAGAACTACCAACAGCTGGACTGATAGCAGATTTACAACAACAGTATTTCCAAGTTTTTTAATAAAATTATAAAAGAATGGAGCCGCAGAGAATCTTCACGATGCCTAAAGATGAGGGAATTCTCTAAACACACCCTTTATAATCTTATTATCTTATTTTGAAACACGTATTCATATTTTGTTGTCTGTTTTTGTTTTGTTGACTGCATGTAATTTTGAAAGATGTTCATGCATGCACCTTAGAAACTACATATAATTTTGAAAGATTTTCGTGCATGCACCCTAGAAACATGAGCTTTATTAGATAGGGTAATATGAAGTAGGGATGTTTTATGCAAGAACTAGGGATCTAATATAAAGTGCTCCAATGTGATAAATAAAATAGTAAGGTGAGAGGTGTGTTTCCTTAAAAACAAACTATATAACTCGAAAAAAAAAAGTTAAGAAAATTACAGCTTAAATGTAACGACCCAAAATTTTCTACTTAATTTAAGGTCGCTACTGTATACATACCATAAACATTGAATGCGGAAGACTTCATTTAAATTCCATAAAACATAACCTTTAACTTAAAACACAGCCATGGACTTACGTGTTTCGAAAACATCTTTAAAACGACACAACAAAAGACCCGAAATAAAATAAATAAGCGTTTAAGTTTAAAACATTCTATTCTATCCTAAGTCTAAGAAAATAAATACCACTATCCTATGCATGTGCCATGATCTCGAGTTGCGATGCCATCGTCAGCCGTACAAGAATGCCTTGCCTTAACCTGAAAAATGTACATGGCTTGAGTATTTAAAGAAATACTCAGTAAGTGACCCCACTATTGAGGTTTGCAACAATCACATGCAATAAAATGATGGGACCTATCTTTCGTTTCGTTTCATTTCATTTCGTTTCGTTTCGTTTCGTTTCTTTTTTGTTTCGTTTCGTTTCGTTTTCTCTACGGTGTAATCCTAACAGGTAATCGTGGACATGTACCATATACTCTACACGCAGCCCATACGTGCGAGTATGGGCTCACCAGCTAGTTCGCACACCGTTGGGCCACTGTCCCTAGCCGGTGGGCATGCTCTGGGGGCCCACCGGGACCCGTTAAAACTAAAACCGTCACGGCACCGCTATGCAGGGCATAATGATCGTTGTCCTGCCATTTGGATGTACGCGTCCGTACCCTCGTGATGGGATAGGGGTATCCCCCCAAACGCATGATCACACAATATGCATGAGGTCCCACTAGTCCTACAGTCATCATTTAATGAACATAACCCCGTGTCACGTTTTCATGCTTACATGTCATTCTCATTCTCATTTCGTTACATATCATACATATTCCTAGCGGGGTTATGTATCATGCAATTTACCGTATTTCATGTCATACAATTCATTCAGTTACATTCCAATACTCATACAACAAGCCACAATCGTACAAGGGCACACATCATCACATGCATTCATATCACATCAACTAAGCAGCATAAATAACATACATTCACGTTCACATAATTTCGTACTTAAGTACAATAATCTAGAATACAATGTATCATATCATAACCAAGTCATAACGTAAACATTTCATAGTCATATCGTTCTCTAACTTACCATAGCCTTAACGTTCTTATACCTATCACAGACATATCATTACGTGACGTACCTTAGTCATATCGTCACAAGAACGTACCCTAACGCTATCGTTCTATCAATCTATCACAAACCTATCCCTTTCTACCCATAACCTAACCGTATTCTTTCATCAATCTCTCCTATCTATAGCACTTCGGTATGTAACCTAACTCTGACGTTTCATGAACGTATCTTACTCCTATCGTTACATTTCGTTTTGTGCATCATTCTCGTACCCTATCTCAAACATATCCTTGAGCACATCGTACCATAATTATTATCATACAAACCACATATTATAACATAACATAACATATAGGAAGCATATCGATCCACAAACAATTCACACATATCAATATATATGACACGTACAGAACCACAGGGCACGTGTCAACATCAAATATAACCATGCCGATAGTAAGGTCACTTACCTAGATAGCTTAAGTCGTTGTCACAAATATATCTTTAATGAAAGTTTGATTCCGTCCTTTGAAATTCGAGTCAACCTATATGAGCTCATGACATCAGTTTCAAGTTTTATCTCTATAAAATTATTACTCTAATTTAGATTTGCCATCTTAACATTCTGATCTTTTCTGTTGGACAAACTTAAAGGAGCTCACTGCCCTCTGATGAAAATTCTGATGTTTTCTGTTACACAAAATTGAAAGTACCTCACTGCCATCTGATATTTCATTTTATTGTTAAATACTGTTTAACAAATCTTTCCTTAATTTCCCTCCCTCTCCCTCTAATCTTTTTCCTGTAAATAGGTTTTTCAATTGTGTAAACAGATATTACTGGCCAATTTTAAGTACAGGGCTATGATCTTTTAGTTTATAGATTTGCCACCTAAACTTTTATTGAATCTAAGATTTGATCCAAAATTAATTTCTTATCACCATAACTATAAAGGAAAAGGAAATCTAAGATAGGATTTTACCGTAATAACGGACAAAAATCTCTGCAATAGCCATTGTACTTCTTCCCAGATCTGAAT
>NW_019268586.1:715511-721758 GCF_002738365.1 Cucurbita moschata | reverse complement strand
GAGTTATATCAAGTCTTCTTACCGTTAATTTTGCACTTATACTCACCATTTTCTCATTAATTACTCCATTTAAATTAGTATACATGAAATAGCCAATTGTGGTTTAATATGAAAAAAAGATCAATTTGCATAAATTGAGCTTAATTGTACACTTAATTGAGCTATTTGGTAAAATTTCAGAACATTTATGCTGAACCATGATGCTATAGCAAATCTGGAAACACCACTTCTTGCAAATCTGGAAATAAATTGCTTACCTTGATGCTGAAACAATCCGGAAAGCAAACTTTTCAGGGATGACCTAGAAATTTTAATCCACATCAGCAGTCCACGTGGATCATTGGCTACCAAATTAGAAACATCCTAGGTAGACAATTTTATCCTTTCTCAACCCTAAATTAGAAGAAACAAGCATTATAAAAGATTATAAAAGGAAAAGGATACCTAAAATAGGGAGGGGCCACACTTAGGGAGAGAAATCGGATTAGACAGTAGCAGCCTCCGCTGCTGTGAACTGCTGTGAAACCAGAGAAGAAGGAAAAGGAGACCAAGGATTGATTAGGGCAAAGAGGTGGATGTGAGAGCTCAAGGGAAGGGAACTTCCATTGACGAACGACAGCAAACCGGGATAACTCTCTATTTCCTTATTCTCTTTTCTCATTCCATCAATTTTACATGATTGAGATGCGAATTCCTCTGTTTAATTCAGTTTGTATGGAGAGCTAAACTTTATAGGCGAGACAAGAGAGTTTTATATAGTTTAAGTATGTTGACGGTATGATTTGAGTTTATTAAAGAGTTGTTGTTAATGATTAACATGTGTGTTTAATTAGCTACTTTACATACATAGTTGTTCTCTTATTCAGGAATATTGGGTTTTATGTCCTAAAACTCATAGTTTGTAAACAAAAATATATTCTATATTCAATAAAGTTATTATTGTTGTTTATTCAGTAAAGATTGTTACCAAATAAAGTGAATTTTACGATCATTAATCTAAATCCAATAAACTAAGAATACTCTGGCTATAGTATGATTACTTGAACTATATGTAGAGACATAAGAGTGGATCAAGTTCAAGTATATAATCAAAATGATCTATAGTATAAGGATAAGGCTGAGTACCTTATTTTGGGGACACTATGGATGCGGCCCACTTTTGTATATGATATAAACAATGTGATCATTAAATTATACATGTGGAGACATGTGAGTGGGGCGTCCTATGCAATGAGTATTGCATAAGATCGGACAATGAAGAAAACCACTCTCACTTTATAATGTCATTTACTGTTGAGACTGTTTTTCTTTTTATTCGATGACCTAGGTAACTCGATCTTAATCTTGAGCTAACCATGAACTTCTGTTTTTTCGGAATTATCCTTAGATTTGCATGGGTGAGGGTGGCTCGAGTTTGCCGACTCAATAGGCCTCCCATTTAGGGGGTAGAACTGGGTGAATAGCTGGGGAGGTGGGGTGCAAGATGGAATTCGCTCCTACCCACTTTTAGGGATAGAAGAGAGGTAGTTCCCTTAAGCACTGACTCCAGGTCTTGAACAAGGGGCCCCACCCTCTCATTGGCCAGAGAGGGATTCGGTTTACTAGTTGGACCACAAACCAATTGTTCATTAGAGGATCAGTGAGACAATAGGAACAAGAAGTAATTTTAGGGGTAAAACGGTAAATTGATCAAACTCTAGTTACGAACAACCTGTGAAGAATCGACTTACTAATCATGGTTATATCAAATGGACAGAAATATATCTATAGTGAGGGGAGTGCAACTACTAGGCTATAGTGGAGTGTCCTAGTAGTTAACGAATGTTGGTTAACAAGGTTAATGAGTTTAGCCGGTTAATCTTGGATCGTTGGAGCCCATGATCTATAGGTCCATTAGGTGCCTCTGCTAGCTCATATCGGACTAAACCATAGAACAGTGTGACGAGTGAGTTCGAAGTGTTCGAATTCAAATTAGGGAATATGCGCTACATATATACGATATATTTAACCGCATTTTTGTTTTATTTACGAATTAAACAAAAAGAGACTAAGATATTTAAATAAGATTTAAATATCTTAATCAATTATGTGTCGGAATTGATTGGGATTGGCATTTGAATTAATATTAAATATTAATTAAATAGTTTAATTAATCATTTAATGTTACTTTAATTTGAAATTCATTATTCAAATTAATTGTTGAATTAAAATGAAGAAAGTCAAAATGTTGACTTCATTTAATGGAAAAATCCATGTTAGTGGAATTTTGAGGTGTCAAAATTTGGTTTAACCAAACTTGCATGCTTGCCAAATAAACCCCACAAATTTTAGTGGAATTTTGAGTGTCAAAATTTGGTGAACTCAAACTTGCATGCTTGCCACATAATCCCAAACATTTGAGTGGAATTTTGAGTGTCAAAATTTGGTGATCTCAAATTTGTATGAACATGCAAACATTACTCTATAAATAGAGTGATCATGGTACATGGAAGGGCTTCCTTGGTGAAAAACCTTGAGAAAAACCTCTTACAAACACTTTCTTCATATATACAAAATCCCTCCCAAGTTTAGTCACTCACCGAATTCCACAACCCCGTTCTAAGGCCGGAGGATAGTGGAGAAGACACTAGTGGTGGTTCAAAACCGGTTCGTGAGGAAAAAGAAATTTGAACTACAAAAGGTTAGTATTCAAACTCATTAAGTTTTTATACTTATGAACATGCTAGTTATTTACTATAATTGATGTTCTAAAAGTGCCTAAGATCCAAATTGCTTCCGCATGTGTTATATTAACACCATCAATTGGTATCAGAGCAAGTTTTAGGCACTTTATTTACATCAATTTGATCATGGTGGGTACCATTTCATGGATGAAATCATTGTGGTTGCTAAAGTCGATGGTTTTGGTTTTGGTATTTTTTTTATGCTTCCATTTGATACAATTATTGTAATAAATCTAATGTGTATGGACTTTGAATGAAGAAAGGTCTGTAATTTTTATGGAGCCATTAGAGTCCATTTTAGGTTGTAATTGATCGAAAATGGAAGAGATAGCAAGCTGAACCGAAGAAGATGGAAGAGGCGGTTCGGGTGATTTTCTGCCGTTGGGGTCCGATTCAACGTTTTTAATGGTTGGTTCGCCCAGTTCGTGATCCTCGGGAGCGGCTCAAGTTATTTTTAATTATTAATGTAATAATTTAGTTAATTGCTTGCTTTAAAATGCCAAAACCAACCCACTTTAGTGTGTTTAATTAATTATGCATTATGAATGTATGTTTTAATTAAATAGAAAATATATATGCATAAAGTATGTCATATAGATTTAAAATCCCACCATAGGCTAAGCATGTTTCATGCATTCCAAGTATGTTATAAGTGTTATAATGTATAGTATGCATGTGAGGGTTCCATGGGTGATAGATATAAATTGTTATATTATTGCATGGAATGGATGTTATATAATTTTTATATAAAGCATGTTAGATGCATGTTATAGGTTATTTTCAACATCATAAAACGAGATAGACGTTAAAATCTATAATAAAGATAAGTACATGCTCACTTAGGGTTAAGAACCAAGCACGATCAATTTTAATAGTTAAAATAGGTCGATGTCTTGTAAAATTGTGCTCACAAGAAAGCTCACCTGGCACGATCTTGTCTAAGGCTTGAGGTACTTAAGTTGACGATTTATGGAACACCTACTACCTGGAGATCGGACCAGTACTTGAGCTTAGTTAGCCCAGTTTTATGAGCATGCTTAAGTGATGTAAGTTTTGAAAAAATCACCTAGACTTAGGTTATTTAATTAGCGGGAATATACCTAAGTAATGAGTATACCCAACCGTCTAAAATACTTAGTGAGAGGAAAAAGGTGTATGAGATACATCGTTTTCCTTTCACTCTCTCTGAAAAATTTCCACCGTGAGATTCATGCTCGGCCTCGTGTCGTCCTAGGAGCATCCTCCATTCGAAAGGTATTTGCATGAGTCAATAACAAGGTGAATAGAGAAAGTATTTATAGTAAGTGGGAGAAGGAAGTATATCAAATACGTCCTATGGTCTCCACCACTAGGTTGCACCGTGAGATTCCCATGTTCCACCTGCATGTTGCCCTAGAGCAACTACCTATTCGGAGGGTCGTAACATGGGAGTCGAAACAACGCAAACTCCAGAAATGGATAGGATTTCTTAGGTCCGTTCCCAACTTTGGCTTTTTCATTTGATAGCATTGTTGGGACCGATCTATGAGGCCTGAAAATGGCAGGTCACACTTACGAAGAAATACTAAGAGTTGGTATATTCTTGACCAAAACAGCGATAACTAAGAACACTATAGGAACAAGAGTTATTCTGGGATTAGTGTTTAAGTCAAGAATGTCTCGGTTTAGTGAATGAGTGATTGACTACCCCTTAGTAGTAGTTGCTCTAACTCACTAAAGTATCATTGCAAATTAATAATGATTTAGGTACATTATTACATTTGCTAAAACTGATTGGATTAAACAAGATTAAGTCAAATCACTAATAGAATTTTCTTTATGTCACAGCATGACAAACTCAATAGTACAATTACTCGCTTCTGAGAAATTAAACGGCGACAACTATACAACTTGGAAATCAAACCTAAACACAATATTGGTCATTATTGATTTAAAGTTTGTTTTAGCTGAGGAGTGTCCTCCAAACCCTAGCTCAAATGCAAACCGAACAATTCGAGATGCGTATGACAGATGGATAAAGGCAAATGATAAAGTCCGAGTGTACATTCTAGCCAGCATATCTGATATTTTGGCTAAGAAACACGATGTTATGGGTACTGCTAAAGAGATTATGGAATCTCTTAAAGGGATGTTTGGACAACCGTCCTTCTCCCTTAGACATGAAGCCATCAAATACATTTACAACTGCCGTATGAAAGAAGGGACCTCAGTTAGAGAACATGTCCTGGACATGATGGTCCATTTCAATGTGGCAGAAGAAAATGAAGTTGTCATTGATGAGAAGAGTCAAGTCAGATTTATCATGATGTCTCTTCCGAAGAGCTTCTTCTAGTTCCGCACAAATGTGGTGATGAACAAAATAGAATATAACTTGATTGCTCTTCTCAATGAACTACAGACTTATCAGTCCCTCTTAACAAACAAGGGACAAACAGGAGAAGCAAATGTTGCCATCTCCAAGAAATTACTACGAGGATCGTCCTCCAAAAATAAGTCTGGACCTTAGAAGAAGGGTAAAGGGAAAAATAAGATTCCTACTAACCGCAAGGTTCAAAAAGAAGATAAAGGAAAATGTTTCCATTGCAACGAAAATGGGCACGGGAAGAGAAACTGCCCAAAATACCTTGCAGAGAAGAAAGCCGAAAAGACTCAACAAGGTAAATATGATTTACTCGTTGTAGAAATATGTTTAGTAGAGTATGATAACTCAACTTGGATACTAGACTCAGGGGCCACTAATCATATTTGTTCTTTTTACCAGGAAACTAGCTCCTAGAGAATGCTTGCGGATGGCGAGATAACACTCAGGGTTGGAACAGGAGAGGTTGTCTCAGCAAGAACAGTAGGAAATTTAAAGTTGTTTTTTGGAGATAGATTCATTATATTAGATAATGTACTTTTTGTTCCAAGAATGAAAAGAAATTTAGTATCTATCTCTTGTTTATTAGAACAATTGTATAAAGTATCTCTTGAAATCAATGAAGTGTTCATTTGCAAAAGAGGTATTCATATTTGTTCTGCAAAACTAGAAAACAACTTATATATGTTAAAACCGAGCGAAACAAAAGTTATTTTAAATACCGAGATGTTTAAAACAGCTGAAACTCAAAATAAACGACAAAAGATTTCTCCTAATACCTACCTTTGGCACTTAAAACTAGGCCACATTAATCTCAATAGAATTGAGAGATTGGTTAAAAGAGGACTTCTAAATGAGTTAGAAGACAACTCTTTACCTCCATGTGAGTCTTGTCTTGAGGGTAAAATGACTAAACGATTGTTTTCTGAAAAAGGTTATAGAGCCAAAGAAACCTTAGAACTCGTGCATATAGATCTTTGTGGTCCAATGAATGGAAAAAGGTTATAGAGCCAAAGAAACCTTAGAACTCGTGCATATAGATCTTTGTGGTCCAATGAATGTCAAAGCACGAGGAGGGTATGAATATTTCATCAGTTTTATTGATGATTATTCAAGGTATGATTGAATATTTCATCAGTTTTATTGATGATTATTCAAGGTATGA
>NW_019268586.1:697811-715153 GCF_002738365.1 Cucurbita moschata | reverse complement strand
TGAATATTTCATCAGTTTTATTGATGATTATTCAAGGTATGATTGAATATTTCATCAGTTTTATTGATGATTATTCAAGGTATGACTATCTTTACCTAATGCGTCACAAGTTCGAAGCTCTTGAAAAATTCAGAGAGTATAAGACTGAGGTTGAGAATCTATTAGGTAAAACTATTAAGACACTTCGATCAGATCGAGGAGGAGAGTACATGGACTTAAGATTTAGGGACTATATGATAGAACATGGAATAAATCTCAACTCTCGGCCCCTGGTATGCCTCAACAAAATGGTGTATCTGAAAGGAGAAATAGAACTCTGTTAGACATGCTTTGGTCTATGATGAGTTTTGCTCAATTACCCGATCCGTTTTGGGGATATGCAGTGGAGACTGCTACATATATTTTAAACAAGGTTCCTACTAAGAGTGTTTCAGAAACACTTTATGAGTTATGGAAAGGGCGTAAAGGTAGTTTACGTCACTTCAAAATTTGAGGATGTCCAGCACATGTGTTGTTGCAAAACCCCAAGAAATTAGAACGATGTTCAAAATTATGTCTATTCTTAGGATACCCCAAAGAGACGAAAGGTGGTTTGTTTTATGACCCTCAAGAAAATAGAGTGTTTGTATCAACAAATGCTACATTCTTAGAGAAAGACCATGTAAGAAATCATCAACCTCGCCGTAAACAAGTATTAAGTGAGATTTCTAAAGAAGCTATTGATAAAACAATAAGAGTTGTTGATCAAGTTGGTCCTTCAACAAGAGTTGTTGATGGACCTGACACTTCTGGTCAATCACATCCTTCTCAAGAGTTGAGAATGCCTCGACGTAGTGGGAGGGTTATAACTCAACCCGATCGTTACTTGGGTTTCGCAGAAACCCAAGTCATCATATCTGATGATGGCATTCAGGATCCATTGACTTATAAACAGGCAATGAATGATGAAGATAGAGATCAGTGGATCAAAGCCATGAATCTTGAAATGGAGTCAATGTACTTCAATTCAGTCTGGGAACTTGTAGATCAACCAGATGGGGTAAAACCTATTGGTTGCAAATGGATCTATAAGAGGAAATGAGACCAAACCGGTAAGGTACAGACCTTTAAAGCTCGACTTGTAGTAAAGGGTTATACCCAAAGAGAGGGGGTGGACTATGAAGAAACCTTCTCTCCTGTTGATATGCTTAAATCGATAAGAATACTCTTGTCTATTGCCACATTTTATGATTATGAAATTTGGCAAATGGATGTTAAGACAACCTTTCTAAACGGCAATCTTGAAGAGAGTATCTATATGGCTCAACCAGAGGGGTTCATTGAATAGGATCACAAGCAAAGGGTTTGCAAGCTTAAAAGATCCATTTATGGGTTGAAGCAAGCATCTCAATCCTGGAATATAAAGTTTGATACTGCGATCAAATCTTATGGCTTTAAACAGAATGTTGACGAACCTTGTGTTTATAAAAGGATAGTCAACTCTACAGTAGTTTTTCTGGTGTTGTACGTTGACGATATTCTACTCATTGGGAATTATGTGGGATTTCTGACTGACATTAAGCATTGGCTAGCGACACAATTCCAAATGAAAGATTTGGGAGAGGCTCAGTTTGTTCTTGGAATCCAAATTGTTCGGAATCGCAAGAACAAAACACTAGCATTGTCTCAGGCATCGTACATCGACAAAATGTTAATTCGATATAAGATGCAGGACTCTAAGAAAGGATTATTACCTTTCAGGCATGGGGTTCATTTTTCGAAGGAACAAAGTCTTAAGACACCTCAAGAAGTTGAGGATATGAGACATTCCTTATGCATTAGCAGTCGGTAGTCTGTGTATGCCATGCTATGTACCCGACCCGACATATGCTATGCTGTGGGAATTGTCAGCAAATATCAGTCTAATCCAGAACGTGCTCATTGGACGACCGTTAAGAATATCCTCAAGTATCTTAAGAGAACGAAGAACTATATGCTAATGTACGGTGCTAAGGATCTGATCCTTATAGGGTACACTGACTCAGATTTTCAAATCGATGTAGTTTCGAGGAAATCGACATCAGGATCTGTCTTCACTCTGAACGGAGAGCAATAATATGGAGAAGCATAAAGCAAGGTTGCATTGCTGATTCCACCATGGAGGCTGAGTATGTTGCTGCTTGTGAACCAGCGAAAGAATCTGTATGGCTTAGGAAGTTCTTAACTGATTTGAAAGTCGTTCCAAATATGCATCTTCCCGTCACTCTTTATTGTGATAACAGTGGAGCAGTTGCAAATTCAAAAGAACCAAGAAGCCATAAGCGAGGAAAACATATTGAGCACAAATATCATCTCATAAGGGAGATTGTGCAACGAGGAGATGTGATCGTCACACAGATAGCTTCAGAACACAACATTGCTAATCCATTTATAAAGCCCCTCACGGCTAAAGTGTTTGAAGGGCACCTAGTGAGTCTAGGACTACGAGTTATGTAATCTAGGGCAAGTGGGAGAAAAGACATTAGTATTAGTCCAAGTGGAAGTTTGTTGGGTTTTATGTCCTAAAACTCATAGTTTGTAAACAAAAACATATTCTATTTTCAATAAAGTTATTATTGTTGTTTATTCAGTAAAGACTGTTACTGAATAAAGTGAACTTTACGATCATTAATCTAAATCCAATGAACTAAGAATACTCTGGCTATAGTATGATTACTTGAACTATATGTAGAGACATAAGAGTGGATCAAGTTCAAGTATATAGTCAAAATGATCTATAGTATAAGGATAAGGCTGAGTACCTTATTTTGGGGACACTATGGATGCGGCCCACTTTTCTATATGATATAAACAATGTGATCACTAAATTGTACATGTGGAGACATGTGAGTGGGGCGTCCTATGCAATGAGTATTGCATAAGATCGGACAATGAAGAAAACCACTCTCACTTTATAATGTCGTTTACTGTTGATATTGTTTTTCTTTTCATTCGATGACCTAGGTAACTCGATCTTAATCCTGATCTAACCATGAACTCCTGTTTATTCGGAATTATCCTTAGATTTGCATGGGTGAGAGTGGCTCGAGTTTGCCGACTCAATAGGCCTCCCATTTCAGGGGTAAGACTGGGTGAATAGCTGGGGACGTGGGTGCAAGATGGAATTCGCTCCTACCCACTTTTAGGGATAGAAGAGAGGTAGTTCCCTTAAGCACTGACTCCAGGTCTTGAACAAGGGGCCCCACCCTCTCATTGGCCTGAGAGGGATTCGGTTTACTAGTTGGACCACAAACCAATTGTTCATAAGAGGATTAGTGGGACATAAGGAACAAGAAGTAACTTCAGGGGTAAAATGGTAAATTGACCCAGCGCTAGTTACGAACAACCTGTGAAGGATCGACTTACTAATCATGGTTAGATCAAATGGACAGAAATATATCTATAGTGAGGGGAGTGCAACTACTAGGCTATAGTGGAGTGTCCTAGTAGTTAACGAATGTTGGTTAACAAGGTTAATGAGTTTAGCCGGTTAATCTTGGATCGTTGGAGCCCATGATCTATAGGTCCATTAGGTGCCTCTGCTAGCTCATATCGGACTAAACCATAGAACAGTGTGACGAGTGAGTTCGAAGTGTTCGAATTCAAATTAGGGAATATGCGCTACATATATACGATATATTTAACCGCATTTTTGTTTTATTTACGAATTAAACAAAAAGAGAGAATCTAAGATATTTAAATAAGATTTAAATATCTTAATCAATTATGTGTCGGAATTGATTGGGATTGGCATTTGAATTAATATTAAATATTAATTAAATAGTTTAATTAATCATTTAATGTTACTTTAATTTGAAATTCATTATTCAAATTAATTGTTGAATTAAAATGAAGAAAGTCAAAATGTTGACTTCATTTAATGGAAAAATCCATGTTAGTGGAATTTTGAGGTGTCAAAATTTGGTTTAACCAAACTTGCATGCTTGCTAAATAAACCCCACAAATTTTAGTGGAATTTTGAGTGTCAAAATTTGGTGAACTCAAACTTGCATGCTTTCCACATAATCCCAAACATATGAGTGAAATTTTAAGTGTCAAAATTTTGTGATCTCAAATTTGCATGAACTTGCAAACATAACTCTATAAATAGAGTGGTCATGGTACATGGGAGGGCTTCCTTGGTGAAAAACCTTTAGAGAAACCTCTTACAAACACTCTCTTCATATATACAAAAGGTTAGTATTCAAACTCATTAAGTTTTAATACTTATGAACATGCTAGTTATTTACTATAATTGATGTTCGAAAAGTGCCTAAGATCCAAATTGCTTCCGCATGTGTTATATTAACACCATCAGGGAGAAGGGAGGGAGCAATGAAATCCTCTTTAATACTCTAAGACTTGAAGGGTAATAGAAGAGTTATGAATAATTCTTCTCCTAGAGCCTTGTTAATAGAAATTACAACGATTATGGAAATAATCATCATTCATGACCCTCGGAAGTGGGCTTGAGACTCTATTAAAAGGAACTGAAATCTACCACAAAACTCAACAACTTATCTATTTAATCTCTCTTAACCAAACCTTCCTCATTAGAGTTGATTTTCCCATTATTTTCTATTTTTCGACAGCAGTGGCACTCTGATTTAGTTTTGTTTAAGTAGTCAAAATCACCAACATCCATTTGAATGTTACCCAAAAACCCTGTCACAGCCCAAAATTTGAATCTCGAAATCAAGAGCTGGACCAACAGACTATGCAATGAAATCGTGTAAAAACAAATAGGGAAGACGAGATTACAAAAAAAAAAAGTTTAGCAATTATGTAAAAGGTTTGAAATCTAAAACAAGGTGTTCAAGTATGAAAAGTATGTAAACGGTTTACAAAACAATGCATGACAGATCTAAATAAAATTATCCACAGACTCTTAGACGCCCCGGAAAACTCCTCTGTGGCATTAAGATTCAGCATGCATTCCCACCTCGATCCATGGCATCACTCACCTGAAAAAACAAAAAAGAGTAGAAAGGAACGAGTATAAAAATATTCAGTAAGCAGCCTACTTGTAGGCTCTTTTCACATCCTTATCTTGGTGGGTAACCACGGTCTTTCTCGGGTTTCTAAGGAGAGTGATCTAAGCTGCAACTCTCTTTTCTGTATCTTAGGAGGCTTGCCCATCTTAAGCAATGAAATGATCAGTGTTTTAAGGTGAGGCACGACCTCATAAATAAATCTGAGGGGATTGTATGGCTGGATCTAAAAACGTGACTCTCTCTGAACATCATCCATGGAGGTTAACTGACGACCCTCACACGGGACCATACATCCACTAAACGGGGTGCGACCCCCTGTGTGCCGGTCAGCTACTGAGTCATCCTATGTGGCTCCACGTCCCCCGCTCAGGGACGGGTTTCTACGACCCAGAAGTCCTGTTCAGAAGACCCATTAACTATCACCACTAGGTCTGGGCACCTGTCACACTTCCCTATCCGGATCTGCTAAGCTCAATGATCACCGTACCGGAGCTCTGTCTCGACGGTACGATATCGGAGGAGAGAGGGAAGTGGAGGTTCTGATGACACTATCTACACTACTAAACTCTAGCGGGCTACCTACAGTTACCGTGGTGACCTCTTATTTTTTCTAGGGTGGAACCTGGTGGCTTAGACTTAGATTCGTGTATCTCTAGGATTCTCATGCCTGGTCTTACAAACCTTCGGCAACCAAACATCACTTTTGTGGAATTCAATTTTGTTTGACCACACACGTCGCCTGCGCATGCATGTTCAATCGTGCGCAACACAACAACGTTGCTTCTCATTGTCATATCAGTTCCCAACAATAGGATCCATGCATCATGATATGATGCATGACCATCTTAGTTTGCTCAAACACATACGTTGGGAACTGACCCATGGGTCAATCATCTCATTAGGACATTTGAAACCATCTGGATTCTCTTGAGCATCAGACTCTCCCGTGTACATGCTAAACCATTTACGACATACTTTCTTGATAATGGGTGCATGATCCAACCTTCGACACATAGGTTGGGGAGCAATATTGGCACACCTATGCCATCTCTTACTTTCTTGTTTCTTTCATCAAGCATAGAAAATGTTATCTATTTTAAGATTAAGATCAATCATTAGCTCAGGCATAAATCTTGACTTGGAAAAATATGCAAATAAGGGCCACATTTTATGGGACAAGGGTAATGTGCCATTGCAACCATATCACAATCCTCACCCAAATCTTGTTAAACATGTCATAATCTAATAATCATGCTAAAAACTTGATGATGGAATATAAAATTTTCAAATGACTCACCGTGTCAAAGGAATCATCATTTTCAAATGACAATTGTGGTCGGTGGCGTTTGTTGTTAAAAACCTTGAGGATGTGAATCTAAGAACGATCATTAAGGACATATATTGTGTCTTCTTCTTCAATGATGGAAGGAGAAGACGCTAAACCTATTGAGGCGGCCTCTTGAAGAATCTTTTAAAAATCACCTACCGAAGATGTCTGGGCTAAAACTGCTAGTAGCCTAGACATTGAGTTGAGAAATTCAGTGTTTTTCCTTTGTGGCAGATCTTGTAAATGACCATTGTTCGAAAGACATATCAAAACTATTTACTTTTTGTTAAAGGATCGTCATATCCTTTCTGCCCTCATGTTTGATGTTCACATGGAGAACCTTAACATCTCATTAGATACTCACTTCATAGTACTCATTTTCAGTATATTTTACAAGTTAAGCATTCAAATATCTCCCCCACAACTCTTAGATCTTCTCCAAAAAGATTTACTATGTTCATAGAGGTAAATCTGGATCGAAACCTGGCTCTGATACCAGGAGTGGCATAGTGGGTCTATAGTTTGTCCCATAACCCACAGTTTCCAGAATCGAAACATGGCTTAAATTCAATGATATTCATCAACTCTTTTAAATTAGGAACTTCACCAAACTCTTTTAAATACTCTATGGGTGCTGTCCAACTCATGGTTTTAAAACACGTCTTGAGAGTTTCGCCCTACTTTGACCAGTGCATCGTGTAACGGTCATACTTCTTCAAATGTGCGGATTCGTGATCTTGACACACTCGCCAAAAACCTTATGGGGTACACAATCTCCATTCACATTTTTCACCTCGGCTTTGTGGCTTTGTTATACCATAGGCAAGGTTTGCCTTCAACGTTCAAACATCACTTATGTGGAATCAAAACTTGTTTGACCACACACCCCGCCTATGCGTGCATATTCTATCATGTGCGACACAACAATGTTGCATCTCATCGTTATCTCGGTTCCCAACAACACGATCCATGTATCATGACGCAATCTCATGTCTTGAGATACTCAATCAACTTGGTTTTTCTGGACACATTTGTTGAGACAGTTTGGCCGAGTGGTCTAAGGCGCCAGATTTAGGCTCTGGTTTGAAAAGGCGTGGGTTCAAATCCCATAGCTGTCATGATCATACACTTTTTAAATGTGAGGCCTCGTGATTAAGAAGTACTCAATCCCCATTCACATTTTTCACCCTTTGTTGTACCTTAGGGTTTGAAATATCAATAATGTGGAACTAAAAATTATTTGACCACACCCAATGCATGCATGTTCAATCATGTGCGACACAACATCATTGCATCTCATCATCTGACCCATGCATCGTATTGCAATCTCATGTACAGTCGAGTGGTTTTTTTAAATCCCCTAGCTATCATTTATTTTCATTTTTTTGTAAAGCAACAAGTGATGCCCTACTTGTTTTGACTTTTTATGTATCACTATTAACCTCGTGGTTTTTAAACTCGTCTATTATGAAGAGATTCTAACCCAACTTCGATCAGTGTCTCGTGATCTTGTCACGCTCACGACAAATCTAAAGGAGTACTCAATTTCCATTCAAATTACTTTATGCTTTGTTATACCTTAGGCAGAGTTTTTCTTCAGCATTCAAACATCCATAATGTGGAATTAAAACTTGTTTGACCACACACGCCGTCTATGCGTGCATGTTCAATCATGTGCGACACAACATTGTTGCATCTCGTCGTCATCTCGGTTCCTAACAGCATAACCCATGCATCGTATTGTAATCTCATGTCTCGAGATAGCTCGACTATCTTGATTTGTCCAAACACATTCGTCAGGACAGTTTGGTCGAGTTGTCTAAGTTGCTAGACAATCAATAATGTGGAACTAAAAATTATTTGACCACACCCAATGCATGCATGTTCAATCATGTGCGACACAACATCATTGCATCTCATCATCCGACCCATGCATCGTATTGCAATCTCATATCTAGAGATAGCTTGACTATCTTGGTTTGTCAAGGCACATTTGTTGTACAGTCGAGTGGTTTTTTTAAATCCCCTAGCTATCATTTATTTTCATTTTTTTGTAAAGCCTCAAGCCCTACTTGTTTTGACTTTTTATGTATTACTATTAACCTCGTGGTTTTAAAACTCGTCTATTATGAAGAGATTCTAACCCAACTCCGACTAGTGTCTCGTGATCTTGTCACGCTCACGACAAATCTAAAGGAGTACTCAATCTCCATTCAAATTTTTCACTCGACTTTATGCTTTGTTATACCTTAGGCAGAGTTTTTCTTCAGCATTCAAACATCCATAATGTGGAATTAAAACTTGTTTGACCACACACGCCGTCTATGCGTGCATGTTCAATCATGTGCGACACAACATTGTTGCATCTCGTCGTCATCTCGGTTCCTAACAGCATAACCCATGCATCGTATTGTAATCTCATGTCTCGAGATAGCTCGACTATCTTGATTTGTCCAAACACATTCGTAAGGACAGTTTGGTCGAGTTGTCTAAGTTGCTAGACAATCAATAATGTGGAACTAAAAATTATTTGACCACACCCAATGCATGCATGTTCAATCATGTGCGACACAACATCATTGCATCTCATCATCCGACCCATGCATCGTATTGCAATCTCATGTCTAGAGATAGGTTGACTATCTTGGTTTGTCAAGGCACATCTGTTGTACAGTCGAGTGGTTTTTTTTAAATCCCCTAGCTATCATTTATTTTCATTTTTTTGTAAAGCCTCAAGCCCTACTTGTTTTGACTTTTTATGTATCACTATTAACCTCGTGGTTTTAAAACTCGTCTATTATGAAGAGATTCTAACCCAACTCCGACTAGTGTCTCGTGATCTTGTCACGCTCACGACAAATCTAAAGGAGTACTCAATCTCCATTCAAATTTTTCACTCGACTTTATGCTTTGTTATACCTTAGGCAGAGTTTTTCTTCAGCATTCAAACATCCATAATGTGGAATTAAAACTTGTTTGACCACACACGCCGTCTATGCGTGCATGTTCAATCATGTGCGACACAACATTGTTGCATCTCGTCGTCATCTCGGTTCCTAACAGCACAACCCATGCATCGTATTGTAATCTCATGTCTCGAGATAGCTCGACTATCTTGATTTGTCCAAACACATTCGTAAGGACAGTTTGGTCGAGTTGTCTAAGGTGCTAGACAATCAATAATGTGGAACTAAAAATTATTTGACCACACCCAATGCATGCATGTTCAATCATGTGCGACACAACATCATTGCATCTCATCATCCGACCCATGCATCGTATTGCAATCTCATATCTAGAGATAGCTTGACTATCTTGGTTTGTCAAGGCACATTTGTTGTACAGTCGAGTGGTTTTTTTAAATCCCCTAGCTATCATTTATTTTGATTTTTTTGTAAAGCCTCAAGCCCTACTTGTTTTGACTTTTTATGTATTACTATTAACCTCGTGGTTTTAAAACTCGTCTATTATGAAGAGATTCTAACCCAACTCCGACTAGTGTCTCGTGATCTTGTCACGCTCACGACAAATCTAAAGGAGTACTCAATCTCCATTCACATTTTTCACTCGACTTTATGCTTTGTTATACCTTAGGCAGAGTTTTTCTTCAGCATTCAAACATCCATAATGTTTTATTAAAACTTGTTTGACCACACACGCCGTCTATGCGTGCATGTTCAATCATGTGCGACACAACATTGTTGCATCTCGTCGTCATCTCGGTTCCTAACAGCACAACCCATGCATCATATTGTAATCTCATGTCTCGAGATAGCTCGACTATCATTATTTGTCCAAACACATTTGTTAGGACAATTTGGTCGAGTTGTCTAAGGTGCTAGACTTCGACTCTAGTTCAAAAGGGCATGGATTCAAATCCCACAGTTGTCATTTATTTTCATTTTTTGTAAAGCCTCGTGCCCGCTGCTAACACATATTGTTTGTTTTGACTTTTTATTTATTGTTGTTAACATCATGGTTTTAAAACTAATCTCATGTCTCGAGATAGCTTGACTATCTTTATTTGTCCAAACACATTTGTTAGGACAGTTTGGTCGAGTTGTCTAAGGTGCTAGACTTCAACTCTAGTTCAAAAGGGAATGGTTTCAAATCCCACAGTTATCATTTATTTTCATTTTTTGTAAAGCCTCGTGCCCGCTGCTAACACATATTGTTTGTTTTGACTTTTTATTTATTGTTGTTAACATCATGGTTTTAAAACGCGTCTATGGAGAGAGTCTAGCCCAACTCCGACCAGTGCATCATGTCAAAGTCATACTTTTTCAAATGTGCGGCTTTATGATCTTGACACGATCATGACAAACCTTAAAGAGTACTTAATTCCCTTTCATATTTTTCATCTAGCTTTGTGGCTTTGCGGCTTTTTGGTTTGATTGTCCTTCTTTCAGTGTCCCTCCACGAGGCGTCTCCATCATCAAACCGAAGTTAAATCATGCTCCATGATAACGAATTACTTTGTTGATTAAATATCTTACAGAAAAAAAAATACTTGTTTGAGATTTGAATCACACCGCAGGCAAGATCGATCATGTCAAGCTTAGATGATACTAAACATACAACCTAAACTACATAGCATTACAAAAAAAAAAAACTTAGTACTTAGTTAAAAGAAGGCATAAATGATCTTTTTATTACCTTTTTCAAGTCTACAAGACAACATAAGTGGCTATATATAGCCTCACCATGAAACCAACCTTCAACTAGAAATTTTAAGAGTTGTATCATTCATACCTTTAGGAGTATAATTAGCCACTATAAAAATGAGGAATTTTAAGAGTTGTGTCATTAGTACTTTTAGGACTATAATTAACCACGGGTAAAATGTAACGATCTTATTTTTTTTACTAAAATAGAGTCGTACCATATACATGATGTGATCTTTTTATGTGGAAATATTCATTTTAAATGTTTCATCAGTCCCATGGACTTACATAATAAAAATCAAATCCGTAAATAAATCGAAAACATATAAGAAATGATAATAAACATATATATCCAAAAACTAGAAAACAAATGATGATGGAGTTGACACACGAGTCGTGTGAGTTGCGACTGACGTGGGAAGCGTGTGCGCTGCACATGAGAAGAGCATGACTAGTTTATCAGGTCACGCATGCATTTCTCGGAGAGTGTCCTTTTCAGGTCGTGGGCTGCTGGGGAGTGATTTAGTGCTTGTTGGGCCACCCGTGTTGAACCTGGATCCAAAAGTCTATCGGTTTTGTCTCTCTGACCTGTTTTCTACTTCTACTAGATCTTCGGCGCTCACTGAAAATGCATTAAGGAAATAAAAAGTCATAAAATGCATTTATGTCTATCGCAAGATTTCTGATGCGAGGGTGGTTGCTCCCACGAGATTGCTAACTCTTTTTTATTCCTTGTTGTTACCGTAAATGTAACCTAAATGTGAATAAAAATTCATAAAATACATTAGTGAGATCCACAAAAAAAAATTTGTAACTAGGATAAATAAAACTCATCTTCCTTAAGCTTATATTGCATGATTGAGATGTCTTGATTCGTATCATTCTCCACTTCTTCAAGAGGATTCATCATCGAATCTATTTGTAAAACTTTGCTGCAAAAGTAGGTTAAGAAAGTACAAAAGACCTCACAACACTTTATCACGTGAACATTCAACACTTTATTCACGTGTACAGTCAAGGAATTGTTGGCCACTGTTTGCACTCATTTACACAAATTAAGCTCTTTGTAAGGACATGGATGATGCGATGGCTCTAAAAGACGGGTAAATTTTTTTGCGAAATGAAATCATTAAAATTTAAAACATAATTTACATCATACCAAAATAGTGTGCGCACATTAGTAATTTAAAATACAGCATAATAGTTAAAAGACAGAATAAGGAACAGACGCAAAACATTTTAAAATAAAAGGGTTGAGACGACGGGTGAGGTTAGTCTATGGCACCTACTACAGAGTCCGCTCCCGACCTCGACCAGCTCCTTATTACCTGAAAAAAAATGGAGAATAAGGAATGAGTACAAGAGTCAGTAAGTAGCCTACTTGTAGGCTCTTAATCGTGTCCTTGATATGCTAGGGTACCACATTCTTTGTTCTTGCTTGTTCTTGATCTTGTTCTTCTGATAAGTACTTAAGCCCCTTTAATTCTTGTTCTTGACTTAGGGTTCTTATCTTGATCTTTCTTGAGGACCTTGGTTCTTAAACCCTAAAACCTTGGCTTTCCTTTAACGGCCTTAGCACTATGGTTTTTGGTTCTTGGTCATTTGTTCCTGGTTCTTGTCCTTAGAACTAGGATCTTGATCCATGTTCTAGTCCTTGATCTTTCTCTTATTCTTGGTACTTTCTTGGTTCTTGTTCTATTATTGTTTTGTTCTCCAAGACACTCCCCCTAGGATTTACGGCACTAGACATGTACCTGAGAATCCTGTGAACAAGGCTTCATGCGTTCTAAGCGACATAGCTTTAACCTACATCCAAGGCTTCATGCGTTCCAAGCGACGTAGTCTTACCGCATCTTAGCTTTAACCTACATCCAAGGCTTCATGCGTTCCAAGCGACGTAGTCTTACCGCATCTTAGAGATACGTAGTCTTACCGCATATTCTTGGTACTTTCTTGGTTCTTGTTCTATTATTGTTTTGTTCTCCAAGACACTCCCCCTAGGATTTACGGCACTAGACATGTACCTGAGAATCCTGTGAACAAGGCTTCATGCGTTCTAAGCGACATAGCTTTAACCTACATCCAAGGCTTCATGCGTTCCAAGCGACGTAGTCTTACCGCATCTTAGAGATATGGTCTGCTTGACCTATGCCCAAGGTTTCATGCATTCCAAGCGACATAGTCTAAAAACCTACATCCAAGGCTTCTTACGTTCCAAGCGATGTAGTCTTAAAACTGCATCAAGGGCTTGCCCTGTAATACAGTCTGCTTAACCTATGCCCAAGGCTTCATGCATTCCAAGCGACATAGACTGAAAACCTACATCAAGGGCTTGCCCTATAATACAGTCTGCTTAACCTATGCCCAAGGCTTCATGCGTACCAAGCGGCATAGTTTGAAAACCTACATCCAAGGCTTCTTACGTTCCAAGCGATGTAGCCTTAATATTGCATCAAGGGCTTGCCCTATAATATAGTCTGCTTAACCTACGCTCAAGGCTTCATGCGTTCCAAGCAGCGTAGTCTAAGTCATGAGCATGCTGTGCCATGGGAGGTCTTAGGAGGTTCTTGATTCGTGGCTAAGGTAACTTACTCTCTTCTTGTTCCTCTGTGACCTTAGACTACTCCCCTTGATAGACCATAAAGGTCACTTGCTTGGTGCATACTTGAACATGGCATCCTGCAAGTTTGCAGGGCATCTCTAATAGGTGAGGGAAACTTGAGGCATGACATCCTGCAAAGGAAACATGGTGCAAGGCATCCCACCTAGAAGTGGAATTCTTGGGCACCACTTGGTGGGAGGTCATGGGTCACTTTGGACATGATTAGAGTATTACCTAGCATTCTTGAGTTTCTGTTTCTTAGTTTGGGGACCTTGATCCATCGTCCTTGAGTGGTACCTAGCATTCTTCTTACTTGGGTAGTTGTAAAGCTTGTGTGTTGTTGTTCTTGGTTCTTAATCTTGTAAGTTTCTAAGGTCCTTAATTCCTTGAGACATAAGTTGTAACTTGTATTTGTAACCATATGAACCCATCTTAGTGTAAGTTGTTCTAGAAGGTCATAGATTCTTAGGGAGTTCTTTAGAGGGTTCTAGAAGAGTCTGAAGTCTTGTGGTGTTTCCTTTAGGTGTTTCTTGGATCCTAACTTTGTTTAGGTCCAAACTTACTCCAATCAACTTGAAACCTCAAACTTATCTTCATGTCCTTCATAATCGACCTTATAAGAAGTAGCAAATCATTCGGAGCACGTATAGACCTTGAAATCTCATAAGAAGTTCTAGGGACATTTTGGCCATTTCACCCTTAATTCTTGGTTTTGCTACTTAACGTGTTCCAATGCCTTTCAACTTTACCAAATCATCAAACATCATAAAATAGGATCTACACAAAACCTCTTCCTTATTGTTCCCTTAAGCTAAAGGAATTAGTTTGGAGGAATGACTTTGATTGTAGAACCTTAATTTTGAGAAATCACTCTCGGTCTGCAAGTTACCCGACGCCTCTGATTTACAATCTCTTGGGTATCTCGTTCTTTGACGTTTCAGCTCTTTATTCCTTCATCAAAGTTACTCATCTTCTTTTTCTGAAGCTAAAGGAATCCTTAATTTGAAGGAAAAGTGGCCGTAGATAGGAATTCGACACCTACCTCCAACTTGAGCCTGAAACGGATTTTCTTCAATTGGGAACGTTCCTGAGATTATTTCTCTTTGCGGTCTTCTATGGAAACATTCCTTCTTGGTGCAAAAACCTATTGGGGTCGTCGTTGCTCGAAGAATACTTGTATATCCTTGGATTGGAATTTTGAGTTTTCCTTTAAGCTTTTTAATGGCGGATTGGATTGGGGGAATGGTTTCTAGGCACTTTCAGGACTCTATTCCTTCATAGAATTTGTGGGTAATGTTGTTTAGAAGCTATAGGAACCAGTTTGAAAGGAAATGGTGGAGAATTGCTCTCGAATTTGGTAGAAACCTGAGAGTAGGAGACCGAAAATCTAAACACTTATTGCCAACAACTAGGTGCTCGACCTTGCTCGATTCTTGTTCCAAACGATTGCCCCAACTACAGAATTTATAGGGGAAACTTAAACCAACATTGGGAGCTCCAGAATCATCATGAATTGTCTGTTGGATTTTCTAGAAAATTCGTCGAAAATATCTACTCCGATCAAAGCCTCACCGACCTTGGTTTTGAATCCTAGCCGTTGGATGTGACGATTCGTGAGTTTTCTAGAATATATACAAGTTTGGAGGAGATCCAACGGCTGAGAGTCGACATACGAAGGATTTTATGTAGAAGGCACGGTGAAGGTTCTGATTTTTTAGCTGAATGGCAAATCCGTAATTATCCTTAACTTCAAGGGTATTTTGGTAATTTGCCACTTTCCGAATATTTTATTAATAATTTCTCGAAAAATCCATAATTTTCCTAAAAATTCTTCATTTCTTGTTGGTCATTTTCCGGACTTGAACATCTTGAAATTCCTTCTAGATAAGGAATAAAAAATCTCGCAAGATCCTTGATAATTGGAAAAATGACATTTTCATCCCTTTCGCTTATGCTTTCATTCCAATCCTTCTCTAAAGGTCTTAAGTCCTTAAGATTACTCCTTAGGGTATAGAAATGACTTACTAAGTGATATGAACCAAGAGACATCAATCATACAATATGCTTCAATGAAGATGTGGAGAAAAGGTTATCAAAATAATCAAAAGATGTTTCAATTCATGCTACATTGAAGAAGAATAAAGTTTGATTGTTGTAAATTTTGGGTGGGTTATAATTTAGAGTTATTGTGTTTTAAGACTTTTTATTTAATTTCGGTTACATTTACATAATGGCTAATTATGGCCATAAAGTGTGAATGTTACAACTTTTGGAATGCCTTTAATAGTTTCATTTTGAGGCTATATAAAGCCATCTATGTTGTATTTGTAATAAGACTTAGAAGATATATCAAAAGAAGCATTTGTGCTTTTCTTTAGCCAATGGCTAAGTTTCTTTGCAACTCTATGTAGTTTAGGTTGCATGTAGAATCATTCAAGCTCGACATGATCAATCTTGCTTGTGGAGTGATTCGAATCTCAATCAAGTGTTCTTGTCTTGAGATATTTGATCAACAAGAATCATTGAAGCTAGACATGATCGATCTTGCTTCTGGAGTGATTCGAATCTCAAACAAAGTGTTCTTTGCTTGAGATATTCGATCGACAAGGTAATCCGAATCTTATTCCCCTTGTATTGATTCCTTATCTTATCATTTGGTATCAGAGCTTCAGGCTCAAGATCGGATATATGTTTCCTTTGCGTTTCTTCTCAATTTGATTTTTATTTATTTTCATCTTTGTAGTTTTTAATCGACCCAAAGTTCAAAATTCAATCTTTGCTCTATTTAAAATTTTGAGAGGTGAGAATGAGAGCTTCATTTGTGTAAATGAGTGCAAACAGAGTGGCCTAAAATTCCTTGAGTGTATACACGTGAGAGAGTGTTGTGAGGTCCTTTGTATTTCCATAACTTATTTTTTGCAGCAAAGTTTCACAAATAGATTCGAGGACGAATCCTCTTGAAGAAGTGGAGAATGATATGAACCAAGAGACATCAATCATACAATATGCTTCAATGAAGATGTGGAGAAAAGGTTATCAAAATAATCAAAAGATGTTTCAATTCATGCTACATTGAAGAAGAATAAAGTTTGATTGTTGTAAATTTTTGGGTGGGTTATAATTTAGAGTTATTGTGTTTTAAGACTTTTTATTTAATTTCGGTTACATTTACATAATGGCTAATTATGGCCATAAAGTGTGAATGTTACAACTTTTGGAATGCCTTTAATAGTTTCATTTTGAGGCTATATAAAGCCATCTATGTTGTATTTGTAAGAAGACTTAGAAGATATATCAAAAGAAGCATTTGTGCTTTTCTTTAGCCAATGGCTAAGTTTCTTTGCAACTCTATGTAGTTTAGGTTGCATGTAGAATCATTCAAGCTTGACATGATCAATCTTGCTTGTGGAGTGATTCGAATCTCAATCAAGTGTTCTTGTCTTGAGATATTTGATCAACAAGAATCATTGAAGCTAGACATGATCGATCTTGCTTCTGGAGTGATTCGAATCTCAAACAAAGTGTTCTTTGCTTGAGATATTCGATCGACAAGGTAATCCGAATCTTACTCCCCTTGTAGTTGATTCCTTATCTTATCATTTGTGATATGAACCAAGAGACATCAATCATACAATATGCTTCAATGAAGATGTGGAGAAAAGGTTATCAAAATAATCAAAAGATGTTTCAATTCATGCTACATTGAAGAAGAATAAAGTTTGATTGTTGTAAATTTT
>NW_019268586.1:667622-697164 GCF_002738365.1 Cucurbita moschata | reverse complement strand
GTGAATGTTACAACTTTTGGAATGCCTTTAATAGTTTCATTTTGAGGCTATATAAAGCCATCTATGTTGTATTTGTAATTAGACTTAGAAGATATATCAAAAGAAGCATTTGTGCTTTTCTTTAGCCAATGGCTAAGTGTCTTTGCAACTCTATGTAGTTTAGGTTGCATGTAGAATCATTCAAGCTTGACATGATCAATCTTGCTTGTGGAGTGATTCGAATCTCAAACAAGTGTTTGAGATATTTGATCAACAAGAATCATTCAAGCTAGACATGATCGATCTTGCTTGTGGAGTGATTCGAATCTCAATCAAGTGTTCTTGCCTTGAGATATTCGATCGACAAGGTAATCCGAATCTTCTTCCCCTTGTAGTGATTCCTTATCTTATCACTAAGTCTCGTTTCTTTGCTTAATCCTCATAATTTCTTTCCTTGGATCTTTTGGGTCATGCATACGTGGCTTTCCTTCACTTTTAGGGTGTTACAATAGGTGACTAGATTACTCAAATTTGATTGGAAATTGTTTATGTATGTAGGTACAAGCAAACCATTGGGCACAAAAGGAAGCTATCTTAAAGGTATTTCATGCAGGACTTTAGATGATTGCAGGGATAATGTTTTTTGTGATTGTAAATTAAACATCTGCTTCTGTCATGGCAAGAAGCATCCCTTCAACTTCAACTCCAACTCTCACAAGATGAGTAAGAACATTCATTTAGAAGACAACAAGGAGATCAAAGAAGTGTCTCTCAAAAACTAATCAATATAATGAAGATGATCATAAAGAACTTGATCGATGTGACCCTGTATTTAGATTCTCATAATAAATAAACGATATTTTTGTTTAGTTCGTGTGCCTCTCAAGGTTTCTGGTCATAGTATATCATATGAATACAAGATACAATGACATGCTCGTTCCACATGAAGCTATTTAATGCAACAAATTATTCATAACAACATACCATAAAGAATCATATACATGACAAAGACATCTTGAGTCAAAAATCGAGACTCGAATCTATCTCGAAATCTATAGCTCCATAGTTCATACACAGTCTCATCTCGGGTGTGTAGTTAGTTTCTATTTAAAAAGATTAGTAAACCATTTTACAATACATCATAATGGCAAACGAACTTAGTCTCAACTTGGCTTTCGTTGTTGCGATGATATTGCTCCTCGCCTCTTCTTTCGGTAATTGTCAATCTCATTTATTTTTCTTCTGTTTTGTTGTTCTTCATTTTGTTGTATGTCTAGAATTTACGAATTGTATATATAACTTTATGTGTGTTTTTCATGGATTAATTATATGTTGAGTGAGGATATAATATGTTGAAATGATTCGTGTTGATCTGTGGGGATAGTTTTCACTCTTAGAAACAAGAAGTACGTAATTTGATCTTGTTAAAGTGGAATGTCGAGGCCATCAGATGTTGAATCTGAATTTCGAATCTTGATCTGAATCTTCGGCGCGAGGCATTATAAATTATATATATATAATATATATATATATAAAGAGTTTCAATCGTAGGAACTTTAAAATTAAGTGTGTTTTTCAGGAAGCAATTGTTTTTGGGTATCTTCTTAGAAAATTTCCTAAGAAGCATATGATTGAGATCAAATCATGTCGAAATGACCCATGTGAGTCTTTGGTGATATTCTTCACCTCTTAGAAACTAGGTGTTAGTAACTTGACCATGTCGGTAGGGTTGCATAGGAATGTCGGTGCCATCAAGTATCGACTTCAGATTATGAATCCTTATATGAATCCTATGCATTTGGTGTATAAACGGTATTAGGCGACACCTCTCCTAGTAGATACAAACGTGTAAATTTCTTTTCAATGGCTCAATCACATGACCTAAAAAATGAAGCGTAATTTTCATTATGTTGGATGAATTCTAAGTATGTTAGTGAGAACAAAACATGTTGGTATGTCGGGAC
The DNA here is from genome assembly GCF_002738365.1 of Cucurbita moschata. NCBI lineage: Eukaryota > Viridiplantae > Streptophyta > Magnoliopsida > Cucurbitales > Cucurbitaceae > Cucurbita > Cucurbita moschata. The sequence continues at coordinate 695,221 of NW_019268586.1, read as the reverse complement.
TGTCTTCCCTCTTAGAACTGAGGACTACGTAACGTGAGCATGTTGCAGGAGAATGTCGGAGCCTTCAAATGCTAAGAATCCTAGACATCGAGCTGAAATTTAGTACTCTTTAATTATACGTGACTAGGTGGCTCAAATTTGATTGGAAATTATTTACGTATGTATGCAGGTACAAGCAAACAATTAGGCACAAAAGGCAACTATCTTAAAGGTATTTCATGCAGGACTGCAGATGATGATTGCAGGGATAATGTGTTTTGTGATTGTAAATTAAACATCTGCTTTTGTCATGGCAAGAAGAATCCCTTCAACTTCAACTCCAACTCTCACAAGATGAGTAAGAACATTCATTTAGAAGACAACAAGGAGATCAAAGAAGTGCCTCAAAACAACTAATCAATATAATGAAGATGATCATAAAGAACTTGATCGATGTGACCGTGTATTTAGATTCTCATAATAAATAAACGATATTTTTGTTTAGTTCGTGTGCCTCTCGAGGTTTCGGGTCATAGTATATCATACGAATACAAGATACATTGACATGCTCGTTTCACATGAAGCTATTTAATGGAACAAATTATTCATATAACAACATATCATAAAGAATCATATACACGACAAAGACATAATGAGTCAAAAATCGAGACTCGACTCTATCCCGAACTCTATAGCTCCATAGTTCATACACACTCTGGTCTAGGGTGTGCAGTTAGTTTCTATTTAAAAAGAAAGAGTAGCTTGATATAATAGTAACCTTTAAAAAATGCTCAATTTAGAAGGACAAGAAAGAGAGATTAAGAGAGAGAAAGAGAGTTATCTAAAAATTATTGTCATAATTATTTATATTATGATTAGGATTACGATTATTATATTATGATCAGACGGTTAAGGTGAAATCTACCATGGACATAACTTTTAATTCCCTTATGGAATCTAGTCGGTTTGGGGAACATCTTTGCTCCTCTCTTATAGAGAGCATATACATCCCTCATTATTATATTTATGACTATCTCTCAAGCTTTGGTTTAGGTTCTTCAATAGAAAAAAAATAAAATAGAGCATCTAGAACCCAAGCTGGGAGCATGTGCGTGGACAGTGTGTAGAAAAGTACAATGCATCCAAATCCACCAAAAAATAAAATTAGAGCCAAAGCCAAGATATGATGTTTTATGCCACTAGTTACGAACTCATATTTGCATGTGTGCATTTCTCGACCCTAACATTGGGGTCACTTACTGATTATTTTGGAGATACAAACAGAAAAAGAAAAATCCGAGATTTATTTGGGGAGAGAAAAAGGAAATCCCTCGTACAATCATTTAACGCAAAGAGATAAAAATTTATTGGTATGATTTTTTCTTTTAAATTAGCAAAACTTAATTGTTGACAGAATTAATGAAAAATGTGTTTAAATGAAATATATATTTGATGTTGACGTGACCCGTTGTTCTGCACGTGTCATATATATCGATATGTGTTAATTATTTGTGGATCGATATGCTTATGATATGTTATGTATATGTTATAATATGTGAATTGTATGATAATACTTACGGTACGATGTGTTCAATGATGTGTGTGTGTGTGTTTACGAAATGATATGATTATGATACAAGATGTTAATGACAGATATATATATATAGATGTTGTGATATGATATGAAATATGTTATGGTACAAGATATGTGATAAATTTACATGTTTATGATATCATATATTGTGATGCGATATATTATGGTATGAGATGTATATGATGAGATGTTATGTTAAAAGCATGAAACATTATGTTATGTCTTTTAAATTGTATGTATACAACATGATATGAATGACATGAAATATAATCTCGTTAGAATTATGTATGATACGAGAACTGAAAAATGAGAAATGATATGATATGAACGATATACGTTATGTGAAATGATATGAAAAACGATATGATATGTATGGAACGCTAGCGGGATTGTATTAAATGATAATGAAATGAAAAAATATTGGGACTTCATGCATTATGCTCATGCATTGGGGGATACCCCTATTCCATCACGAGGGTACGGACACATACACTACTAGACAGATGAAGTATTATTATGTTTTATATAATGCTGCCATGACGGTTACTAATTCTAATGGGTGTCCAGCATAAGAATCTACCAGAGTAGGCTTGCCCGACAAGAAAAGGGGTCCAGCGGTGTACGAACTGTCTAATGAGATTGTACTTGCACGTATGGGCTATGTGTAGAGTATATGGCACACATCTAAGCTGCCCATTAGTATAGTATCATGGGAAAAAAGACTGATATGATAGGTCCCGCCATTGCATTCGCATGTTTATTGCATTTAACCCCAATAGTGGGGTCACTTCCTGAGTATTTCTCAAAATACTCAAGCCACGTGTTACCTCTATTTCAGGTTAAGGCAAGACATTTCTGTACGGCTGACGACGACATTGTAATTCGAGACCATGACACATGCATAGGGTAGTTGTATTATTTTCTTAGACTTAGGCTAGAATAGGATGCTTTTAATTTAAACGTTTATTTATTTTATTTATTCTTTTGTTTTGTCGTTTTTAAAAGTGTTTTCAAAATACATAAGAACATGGCTGTGTTTTAAAATGAAGATGTTGTCTTATGAAAGTTTAAATAAAGTATTCCCGTATTCAATGTTAATGATATATATACAGTGACGAACTTAAATAAATTCATTGGTTGATTTGTACATTAGTTTTTTTTTTTTTTAATCTTCCCATTTCAGTTATCCTACCATATTTTGGTTTCATATTACCTAATTTGGAAAGTCAGTAAATATTCTCAATTATATAAGAGTTTGGGTAGAATTATCAGCCCCAAAAAGCTCTAAAATCCCTCTAGTCATGGACAAGAACATTTCTATCAAGTTCGCTTTCCTAGGTGGAATCATCTTGTTCTTCACCATCTTCGATACAGGTATCTTGTAGTTATTAAAAAATGTACGAGTGTTTGAGGGTTGAGTCAGGTCAGGTCAGATTATGACATTTTCTAGACCGAACCCAATTATTTGCATTATAAATTTTTCAGCATAAACAACCCTTGTTATATAATGAATCCAATTAAACCCAACTCGACCATAAATTTTTTGGGATAGATAGTTGGTTCAGGTAGTTCGAGTTATTTATTCAATTTTTATTTTTTATTTTGATAAAAATAAAACATTAGTTTGTAAAATATATGTTTATTTATTTTCATACATTTGGTTACCATTTGCAATTCAATTTTGTTTATATTTTGTGAGCAAACATATATATCTTAAAATTAAACGGAAGTTTGATTGTACAAAGATTCAAACTAATAAGCTTTAGGGTTACCAAAGAACGAACTCAGTAGAACTCAATTCAACATATGTTTTGAAAAATTACTTTTACCCGATCTCGTAGAAAATAAATAATTATGAAATAAAATAAATATGTACGTATAATTGTATTGTACACAAAAATGTATATTTTAAAATTAACAATAAATTTAAATTGTTTTGGTTCAATCTAATTTTGGGGAACCCATAAACAACCTCAATCATAAAAGTTTTCAGTTATTTGAATTTAGTCCAAATAAGTTCATAATTGAACTCGAACCAGATTGGTTCGGTCAATCCAATCTAGTTTCGGGAGAACCCTTAAACCAACTCAATGATAAAAGTTTTCAGTTATTTGAATTCAGTCCAAATAAGTTCATAACCTAACTCGAATCGCACAGGTTGGGTTGGGTTGATCGAATTTTTTGAGTCATTAGATTGATTTTGATATTAATTTGAGTATTACTTTGTTTGATGAGCAGTGACAAGCAAACCATTGGAAATACAAGGAAGTCATATTCATATTACGTGCAACACTGTCCAAGATTGCTTTAATCCTAAGGTTTGTGAGTGCAAATTTGGGCTGTGTTTTTGCGTACCTAAGAGCCCGCCGCCGCACTTCAGCTTCCACCATGACAACATCAGCGATACCACTCAAAACTAAGAAGTGGCTCTCAACAACTATTCAATAAATACCATTATTTTCATCGCAATATGCTTTACACAAATGAATAAAACTATGATAAAACCATGTATTTCAATATTATATATTAGATTAAATTGAAAAATTACTTTTCGTTTATGATTTATGAGTTCGAGTATGAGTATTGTGGATGAGCGATTGAGGTAGATGAGAGATGACTGCGTGAATTTCGTCGTTTTATAGGGCCGTTACGTATCATCGTTAGCCTCAAGGTTTTATGACGCATCTACTATGGAGAGGGTCTAGCCCTACTCGGACTAGTGCTTTGCGTCGTCTGGTGACTGGTTTTCGTACCATTTGTTATGGCCCAAAGTAGACAAAGTTGGGCTTGGCAGTTACAAATGGTATCAGAGCCAAACACCAGGCAATGTGTTAGCGAGGACGTTAGGCCCTCAAAGGGGTGGATTGTGAGATCCCACGTTGGTTGGAGAGTGGAACGAAACATTCCTTATAAGGGTGTGGAAACCTCTCACTAATAGACACATTTTAAAACCACGAGGCTGACGACAATACATATCAAGCCAAAGCTGACAATATCTCCTAGTCGAGGGCTTGGGTAGTTATACTTTAGTTGTCATATGTTTTAACAGCCCAAAAATAAATAAATAAACAAATAAAAATTATTATTAGGTATAAAAAACAACCATTATTCCCTCTTTTCTCTCCAGTAAGTCACTTCCCCAATAATCTCTCCTCAACACACCTCACAATCCTAGCAAATGAAACAGAAATGAAAAATCTCAGAGTTGAGAAAACAGACATGCCTCACATCAAATTTATAGGAGATGGGTGGAGATGATCAAAATTTACATGGGAGAGGGGAGAGAGATTTGAGATTTCTCGGTTGACTTGGAGTTCAATGGACTTTCATCAAGGATAACGACGGAATCGAACTTTCATTAAGGATATATTCGTGACAACGACTTAAGCTAACCAGGTAAGTGACCTTACTATCTGCAAGGTTATATTTGATGTTGACACATGCCCTGTGGTTTTGCACGTGTCATATATATTGATATGTGTGAATTGTCTGAGGATCGATATGACTATGAAGTGTTTACGCTATGACTTGGTTATGATATGATACATTGTATGCTAGATTATTGTGATTAAGTACGAAATCATGTGAACGTGAATGTATGTTATTTATGTTGCTTAGTTGATGTGATATGAATGCATGTGACGATGTGTGACCCTTGTACGATTATGGCTTGTTGTATGAGTATTGGAATGTAACTGAATGAATTGTATGACATGAAATACGGTAAATTGCATGATACATAACCCCGCTAGAAATATGTATGATATGTAACAGAATGAGAATGAGAATGACATGTAAGCATGAAAACGTGACACGGGGTTATGTTCATTAAATGATGACTGTAGGACTAGTGGGACCTCATGCATATTGTGTGATCATGCATTTGGGGGGATAACCCTATCCCATCACGAGGGTACGGACGCGTACATCCAAATGGCAGGATAACGATCGTTTACCCTGCATAGCGCTGCCGTGACAGTTTTAGTTTTAACGGGTCCCGGTGGGCCCTTAGAGCATGCCCACCGGCTAGGGACAGTGGCCCAGCGGTGTGCGAACTAGCTGGTGAACCCATACTCGCACGTATGGGCTGCATGTAGAGTATATGGTACACGTCCACGATTACCTGTTAGGATTACACCGTAGGGAAAAAGAAACGAAACGAAACGAAACGAAAGATAGGTCCCATCATTTCATTGCATGTGATTGTTGCATTTAACCCTAATAGTGGGGTCACTTACTGAGTATTTCTTTAAATACTCGAGCCATGTGCTACTACATTTTTCAGGTTAAGGCAATGCATTCCTGTACGGCTGACGACGGCATCGCAACTTGAGATCATGGCACATGCATAGGATAGTGGCATTTATTTTCTTAGACTTAGGATAGAATAGGATGTTTTAAACTTAAACGCTTATTTATTTTATTTCGGGTCTTTTCTTGTGTCGTTTTAAAGATGTTTTCGAAACACGTAAGTCCATGGCTGTGTTTTAAGTTAAAGGTTATGTTTTATGGAATTTAAATGAAGTCTTCTGCATTCAATATTTATGGTACGTATACAGTAGCGACCTTAAATTAAGTATAAAATTTTGGGTCGTTATATATGTCTTGCAGGCAAATGTCTTTGCTGCCGAAAATCCAAATCTTTCAACTAAAAACAATAAATAAGGATTTTATGAGCATTCTTGATTAGCCACTTCATTATCAAGTCCTTACTTTGTGTTAGTAGGACCTACAGGTCGAGTCAAAGCTCTATGCTCTCTCTTTTTGTGTGGGATTATGTGCGGGAGAGAAAAGAATCTGTGGTGGTAGCGAACAGCAAGACTACAACTTAATTTTGACTTTTCACTCCATAAGATGAGCACAATTCATTAAACAAAACAATACAATACAATGAAAGTTATTAAAAGATCAAAATCAGTTCAATCTCCTCGTCCCTCTCACGCGCCACGACCTTGTCTATACCCGAAAACATAAAAAAAATTGAAGTAGATGCATTTTAATACACAAAAATACTGGAGTCATCACATGGTCGATGTTTTCACCTTCCTCACCAGTCCTGTATTACGACCTTGTCTTAAATAAGCCTAAAACCAGAATATGATTTTAGGTCCCATTAGAAATTGAAAGACTTACATGTGTTATTTTTTTATCTTAACAATAGGGTCACTTATGGTGTTTTTTTAAATAGTCATTCTCTTCCTAACATTTTTTTTCCGTTAAAAACATGATTCATAATTACTACTTTATATTAATTTAAATTTTATTGTCAAGTAAATATTTGAAATATTTCTATAAAGGCTCCAAGATTTCATGAAAACATTTGAAAACTCTCCTAAGATGTATGTTGCATACCTTAAAATTAGAGTCGGTACACATTATTTACATTTTCATCCATGAATTTTTACTAATTACGACGTTTTGGTTCGTAAGGTTAATATCTATAAATGTTTAAAAGAATTAAATAAATGTTGAAAATTTTATGAAAAAATTAACGATACTTTTTTTATCTTTTGAGTTGTTCTGCTGGATTGGTCGTTCAAGACCTTTGGTCTCTATCCGGACCCGATGAATAAAATCGGGAGACTTCTTATGGACTCGTTGAGAATGATTCTGATCTAGTTCAAGATCCATTAGAAGTAGAAGGCGCTCTGTTTGGATTGGGATCCTCACGGACAAAAAAGATTGCAGTTAGTTTGATAGTGATTGAGTGACATTGCTTCTTCGGCCCGAACCTAGGAATCTCTTCGATATGATACAAAATGGATCAGCATCATAATTATTTTAAATTAATTAAACAAAAGATAACGCTAAAGACCAAACTGAGCATTACTGACAACTAGGAGTAAAATGTAAAATATTCGAACCAATAACCAAATGAAAACTAAACTTCGAAGTATAATAAAAATGTAACTGTGGGATCTCACATCGGTTGGAGAGGGGAACGAAACATTCCTTATAATTTCTTAAAAACTTCTCCCTAGCAGACAAGTTTTAAAACCGTGAGATTGAGAGCAATATGTAACGGCTCAAAACGGACAATATTTTTTAGCGGTTGACTTGGACGGTTGTAATATATCAAAGAAGACAATTTTTGTTAATAGTAAGCTTGGACTATTGTAACAAAACAAAGCATACAATATCTATTAGTAGTGGACTTGGGCTGTTGTAACCGGTCAACCCGAAAAAATTTTCTTAGGGGTGAGATTAAAATGATATATATATATTTTAATTCTTTCCATCCTTGGGAAGAAATAAAAACTTGATCCCAATTCATTACTTGCATCCCTTTTGTGGTCTTTACATTAAGTTGGTAAATGGTAACCTTAGTGTATTAAATTCATAACATCCCATTTAATGTTGTATTTCTAAAATTCATATTAGCAAATTAATTGAATATTGTCCCAAAGATTATACAATGGGATGGACAACAATGAAACGAACCTCATCCCATCAAACCATTTACAATACAACATAATCGCAAAAAACTTGGTCTCAACTTGGCTTTCATTATTGCCATGATATTGCTCCTCAGCTCTTCTTTTGGTAATTTTTAACCTTGTTTCTTTTTCTTTTTTTTTTTTTGGTTTTTTGATAACTCTCCAAAAGTAGAGTTATATCAAGTCTTTTTATCGTTAATTTTGCACTTATACTCACCATTTTCTCATTAATTGCTCCATTTATTCTAATTAGTATACATGAGATAGCCAATTGTGGTTTAATATGAAAAAAGATTAATTTCCATAAATCGAGCTTAATTGTACAGTTAATTGAGCTATTTGGTAAAATTCTAGAACATTTATGCTGAACCATGATGCAATAGCAAATCTAGAATCAACACTGCTTGCAAATTTGGAAATAAATTGCAAACCTTGATGCTGAAACAATACGGAAAGCAAACTTTTCGAGGATGACCTGGAAATTTTAATCCACATCATCAGTACACGTGGATCATTGGCTACCAAATTAGAAACATCGTAGGTGGACAATTTTATCGTTTCTCAGCCCTAAATTAGAAGAAACAAGCATTATAAAAGGAAAAGGATACCTAAAATAGGGAGGGGCCACACTTGGGGAGAGAAATCGGATTAGACAGCAGTAGCCTCCGCTGCTGTGAAACCAGAGAAGAAGAAGAAAATCCTAATCCAGCAACTATTGACAGCAGAAGGAAAAGGAGACCAACAAGGATTGATTAGGGCAAAGAGGTGGATGTGAGAGTTCAAGGGAATGGAACTTCCAGAACGACAACAAAACGGGATAACTCTCTATTTCCTTATTCTCTTTTCTCATTCCATCAATTTTACATGATTGAGATGTGAATTCCTCTATTTAATTCAGTTTGTATGGAGAGCTTGTTAGACCGATATGACTACCCTAGAAGGGGTGAATAGAGTTTCAACAATATTTTTGTTTTTTTAATAACAATAAAACTCGATACCATGCAATAAAAATTAATAATAATTTAGAATTTAAATAGAAAAAGGAATTTAAATAGGAAAAGGGTTATAAAATATAACACCTTAGTTTTATAGTGTTTCGGTCAAACTCGACCTATTCCACTACCCAAGCGCCTCTTGGGAATTTGAATAAAACTTTCTGACTCTTTCCTTGGATCAGAGCCTGAGCCGAACCGCTACACCACTCCTTTTACGAGTGTAAGAGAAAACTCAATCCTTTCCACAGCTCAGGATCAAACTGGTACACCCCTCTTTTTACGAGTTAAAGAGCAAACTCAATCCTTTCCACGACTCAGGATCAAACTGGTACAATTGTCTGAAATCTTATAGAAACACCACAACTCTCTGAAGTAATAGATTTACAATTTTCTCACAATACAATAGACATCTCTCTCAAGAATAAAATAAACAAGAAATAGAATTGGAAGCTTTGGAGAGAGCAACAATGGAGGCTTTTAAACAAAAATTTTAGATCGAAACACACCACAACTCTGAAGTAATAGATTTCCAATTTTCTCGCAATACAATAGACATCTCTCTCAATCTCTCCCAAGAATAAGATAAACAAGAAATAGAATTGGAAGCTTCGGAGAGAGCAACAATGGAGGCTTTTAAACAAAAATTTTAGATCAAGAAAACTATGAAAATTGTGTATTGTGTTATATGTTGTGTTCTGAAAAATATGAAAAGGTGATGAGAGAAATAGAATTGGAAGCATCTCTCTCCATCTCTCTCATGAATAAGATAAACAAGAAATAGAATTGGAAGCTTTGGAGAGAGCAACAATGGAGGCTTTTAAACAAAAATTTTAGATCAAGAAAACTATAGAAATTGTGTATTGTGTTCTATGTTGTCTATGTTGTGTTCTGAAAAATATGAAAAGGTGATGAGAGAAATAGAATTGGAAGCATCTCTCAACATCTCTCTCAAGAATAAAGAAATAGAATTGGAAGCTTTGGAGAGAGCAACAATGGAGGCTTTTAAACAAAAATTTTAGATCGAGAAAACTATGAAAATTGTGTATTGTATTCTATGTTGTGTGTTAGTGTTCTGAAAAATATGAAGAGGTGATGAGAGAAATAGAATTGGAAGTTTTGGAGAGAGCAACGCCACAACTCTCTGAAGTAATAGATTTACAATTTTCTCACGATACAATAGACATCTCTCTCAAGAATAAGATAAACAAGAAATAGAATTGGAAGCTTTGGAGAGAGCAACAATGGAGGCTTTTAAACAAAAATTTTAGATCGAGAAAACTATGAAAATTGTGTATTGTATTCTATGTTGTGTGTTAGTGTTCTGAAAAATATGAAGAGGTGATGAGAGAAATAGAATTGGAAGTTTTGGAGAGAGCAACGCCACAACTCTCTGAAGTAATAGATTTACAATTTTCTCACGATACAATAGACATCTCTCTCAAGAATAAGATAAACAAGAAATAGAATTGGAAGCTTTGGAGAGAGCAACAATGGAGGCTTTTAAACAAAAATTGTAGATCGAGAAAACTATGAAAATTGTGTATTGTATTCTATGTTGTGTGTTGTGTTCTGAAAAATATGAAGAGGTGATGAGATCTAGTACCTCAGGAATCTCGAGATCTCCATAAAAAATCAACATGTCAAAGTCTATGCAAATAGAGCCGGTTGATTACAACAAAGAAGTAGTTTTAGTCGATTATGAGGGCAATCCCAGATCTCCAACTCAAACCGAATTGGATACTACATCTATCTTCAACCAGATCGATATTATCACAAATGAATTGTCCACTGATAAATAATTCCTGAAAAAGGCATTACAACCTTGAAGGATATCCTAAATATCCAACATCAAAATAACTTCTCAAACAAGATTCTCTCAACCATTGCAAGAGAAGGATATCCTAAATATCCAACATCAAAATAACTTCTCAAACAAGATTCTCTCAACCATTGCAAGACAAGTTAAGAAGATTGAAGAAAAAATTAAGGAAAAACGACAACAAAAGAAATAAAAAAAAAAAAACTATTGCAAATATTAATTGCGTGAGATTCCCAAAAGTTGAGGAAAGTTCTTTTGTTCATACCAGCTATTTTAGACAAAGTAATCAGTCTCGCCTCAAGCCACTTGCTCTGATGGAAGAAAAGCTAAACAATCTCTCAATTTTGATAGAACCTTAAGTAATTAAACTTTTAGTGTCATAATGAACCAGATGAGAATGACCCCAAAAATTTTTAAAATGATTTCTCGAAAGAAGAAAAGATGCCCAAAAAACTAGACCTCATCAACAAAATTGTTAAATTAGAGGACAAAGTCCAAAAAACTAGATGAAGAAAAATTGGTATCCTAAGCCCTCTTTCTCTGATGTTCCGTGCGAAGAAAAAACTCAAATGACTCAATCCACCTATGAAGGAACATGCATACATAAGTGGAATATAGATGGTCTATCCGGTCATCTAGTCATAAATGTAATCAACAAAATGTTGATGGGAGCTAGCGCCTATAAGCTTCGAGGTAAGTTCGACCACGCTATTGCTCAAATTGTAACTTTTGGTTTCACAGGAGTACTCAAGGATGGGTTGGAGAAGCATATCTCCGACAAAGAAAAGCAAAGGATACTCAACCATACTACTATAGAAAAAGAAGTACAAATATAAAAAGTGAAATTGGAATATCTAAGTTATGGAGAAGGATATAAAGTGTTGAATAGCCATTAATACCCTTTTATATATTGTCTTAAAGTTTGTCGTAGGCGAACTAGAAATCCTTACTGAACGTTTGAGAAAATTCTTATGGTTATAAGATGCGAAAAGTTAGCTACTTCTGATGGTACAAAGATATAATTGTAACTAAGGTTATGACAAGATATGATAGTACCCTTTAATTATGGATGATGCGCTTCATTGAAGGACTTCCAATATATTTCTTAAAGGATAATTACCGCTCTCAATGAAGAGTGTAAGCATAAGATTCCTTGGAATGAATTCACTTATAGTGATTTAGATTATGTAATAGTCAAGTCAACCGCCAGTAAATATTGTCTACTTTGGCCCGTTACGTATCGTCGTGAGTCTCACGGTTTTAAAAGCATCTGTTAGGGATCAAAATGATATTAATTAACTAATTAGAGTGGCGCAGCGGAAGCGTGGTGGGCCCATAACCCACAGGTCCCAGGATCAAAACCTGTCTTAGATACCAACATTAAATAACATTCCCATCAATTACAATGTCCCTATAACTTTTGCTTTCACGAGTATTGCTCAAATTATAACTTCTCGTTTCACGAGTACTCAACCTTACCTTCAACCTAGGGATCAATGATATTAATTAACTCTTTTAAATTAAGAACTTCACCAAACTCTTTTAAATACTCTATGGGTGCTGTCCAACTCATGGTTTTAAAAAGCGTCTACTATGTTGAGAGTTTCGCCCTACTTTGACCAGTGCATCGTGTAATGGTCATACTTCTTCAAATGTGTGGCTTCGTGATCTTGACACGCTCGCCAAAAACTTTATGGGGTACACAATCTCCATTCACATTTTTTACCTCGGCTTTGTGGCTTTGTTATACCATAGGCAAGGTTTGCCTTCAACGTTCAAACATCACTTATGTGGAATCAAAACTTGTTTGACTACACACGCCGCCTATGCGTGCATGTTCTATCATGTGTGACACAACAATGTTGCATCTCATCGTTATCTCGGTTCCCAATAACACGATCCATGTATCGTGATGAAATCTCATGTCTTGAGATACTCAATCATCTTGGTTTTTCTAGACACATTTGTTGGGACAGTTTGGCTGAGTGGTCTAAGGCGCCAGATTTAGGCTCTGGTCTGAAAGGGCGTGGGTTCAAATCCCACAGCTATCATGATCATATACTTGTTGTGTAGCCTCGTGATCTTGACACGCTCATGATAAACCTAAAGGAATACTCAATCCCCATTCACATTTTCACCCTTTGTTGTACCTTAGGTAGGGTTTGCCTTAGGGTTTGAAAAATCAATAATGTGGAACTAAAAATTATTTGACCACACCCAATGCATGCATGTTCAATCATGTGCAACACAACATCATTGCATCTCATCATCCGACCCATGCATCATATTGCAATCTCATGTCTAGAGATAGCTTGACTATCTTGGTTTGTCAAGGCACATCTATTGTACAGTCGAGTGATTTAAGATGCCAGATTTGGGCTCTAGTTTAAAAGGGCATGGGTTTAAATCCCTATCATTTATTTTCATTTTTTTGTAAAGCCTCAAGCCCTACTTGTTTTGACTTTTTATGTATCACTATTAACCTCGTGGTTTTAAAACTCGTCTATTATGAAGAGATTCTAACCCAACTCCGACCAGTGTCTCATGATCTTGTCACGCTCACGACAAATCTAAAGGAGTACTCAATCTCCATTCACATTTTTCACTCAACTTTATGGCTTTGTTATACCTTAGGCAGAGTTTTTCTTCCGTATTCAAACATCCATAATGTGGAATTAAAACTTGTTTGACCACACACGCCGTCTATGCGTGCATGTTCAATCATGTGCGACACAACATTGTTGCATTTCGTCATCATCTCGGTTCCTAACAGCACAACCCATGCATCGTATTGTAATCTCATGTCTCGAGATAGCTCGACAATCTTGATTTGTCCAAACACATTCGTTAGGAAAGTTTGGTCGAGTTGTCTAAGGTTCTAGACTTCGACTCTAGTTTAAAAGGGCATGGATTCAAATCCCACAACTGTCATTTATTTTCATTTTTTGTAAAGCCTCGTGCCCGCTGCTAACACATATTGTTTGTTTTGACTTTTTATTTATCGTTGTTAACATCATGGTTTTAAAACACGTCTACTATGGAGAGAGTCTAGCCCAACTCCGACCAGTGCATCATGTCAAAGTCTGACTTTTTCAAATGTGCGGCTTTGTGATCTTGACATGATCATGACAAACCTTAACGAGTACTTAATTCCCTTTCATATTTTTCATCTAGCTTTGTGGCTTTGTGGCTTTGTTGGACCTTAGGCAGGGTTTGCCTACGGGTTTCAAACATGAATAATGTGGAATTAAAACTTATTTGACTGCACACGCCGCCTATGAGTGCATGTTCAATCATTTGCAACACAACAACGTTGCATCTCATGGTCTTCTCGGTTCCCAACAACACGATCCATGCATCGTGATGCAATCTCATGTCTAGAGATAGCTCGACTATCTTAGTTAGTCCAAACACAATTGTTGGGATAGTTTGGCTTAGTGGTCCAAGGTGCTAAATCTAGTCTCTGGTTTAAAAAGGGATTGGTTTCTAATCCCATAACTGTCATTTATTTTTATTTTTTTTAAAACCTCAAGTCCGCTACTAGCACATATAGTCTGTTTCGACATTCTATGTATTGTTAACCTCATGGTTTCAAAACGCGTCTACTATGGGCAGCCTAATCTTGACACGCTCATGGAAAACCTTAAGGAGTACTCAATCCCCGTTCACATTTTTCACCCGGCTTTGTGGCTTTGTTGGACCTTAGGCAGAATTTTCCTTCGGAATTCAAACATCACTTATGTGGAATTCAAACTTGTTTGACCACACACGCCGCCTATGTTTCCTTCGGAATTCAAACATCACTTATGTGGAATTCAAACTTGTTTGACCACACACGCCGCCTATGCGTGCATGTTCAATCATGTGCGACACAACACGTTGCATCTCATTGTAGATGAGAGCCCCCCAATCAGGAAAGACTCACAGTCTGCTCAAATCATCGAACATCATAACGGAAAGCCTAGATGAAAGTTATCTCGCGACGAAGAAAAGCAAAGGACACCCAATCATACTACTATAAAAAAAAGTCGTACAAATATAGAAAAAGTAGTACAAATATCAAAAGTAAAGTTAGAATGTCTCAAGTCATGGAGAATGATATAAGGGTTGAAGGGCCGTTAATACCTTTTTATATATTGTCTCAAAGTTTGCCATAAGTGAACTAAACGATGAAAGCTAGAGATCAAAACGATTAATATCAGCAGAAGCGTGGTGGGCCCATAACTCACAGGTCCCATGAAAGCTAGAGATCAAAACGATTAATATCAGCAGAAGCGTGGTGGGCCCATAACTCACAGGTCCCACGATTGAAACCTAGCTTTGATATCATAATACTACATGTGAAATAACATAGTCAGCAAAAATAAGGGATATTACTTATCCTACAATACATAAATGTGGCAGTGAACCACACATCACTCACCTATCTTTTTTGGTTTGATTGTCCTTCTTTCAGTGTCCCTCCACGAGAATTCAAACTTGTTTGACCACACACGCCGCCTATGCGTGCATGTTCAATCATGTGCGACACAACACGAATTCAAACTTGTTTGACCACACACGCCGCCTATGCGTGCATGTTCAATCATGTGCGACACAACACGTTGCATCTCATTGTAGATGAGAGCCCCCTAATCAGGAAAGACTCACAGTCTGCTCAAATCATCGAACATCATAACGGAAAGCCTAGATGAAAGTTATCTCGCGACGAAGATAAGCAAAGGACACCCAATCATACTACTATAAAAAAAAAGTCGTACAAATATAGAAAAAGTAGTACAAATATCAAAAGTAAAGTTAGAATGTCTCAAGTCATGGAGAATGATATAAGGGTTGAAGGGTCATTAATACCTTTTTATATACTGTCTCAAAGTTTGCCATAAGTGAACTAAACGATGAAAGCTAGAGATCAAAACGATTAATATCAGCAGAAGCGTGGTGGGCCCATAACCCACAGGTCCCACGATTGAAACCTAGCTTTGATATCATAATACTACATGTGAAATAACATAGTCAGCACACAGGTCCCACGATTGAAACCTAGCTTTGATATCATAATACTACATGTGAAATAACATAGTCAGCAAAAACAAGGGATATTACCTATCCTACAATACATAAAAGTGGCAGTGAACCACACATCACTCACCTATCTTTTTTGGTTTGATTGCCCTTCTTTCAGTGTCCCTCCACGAGGCGTCTCCGTCATCAAACCGAAGTTAAATCATGCTTCATGATAACGAATTACTTTGTTGATTTAATATCTTACAGAAAAAAAAAATACTTGTTTGAGATTTGAATCACATCGCAGGCAAGATCGATCATGTCAAGCTTAGATGATACTAAACATACAACCTAAACTACATAGCATTACAAAAAAAAAGAAAACGTAGTACTTAGTTAAAAGAAGGCATAAATGATCTTTTTATTACCTTTTTCAAGTCTACAAGACAACATAAGTGGCTATATATAGCCTCAACATGAAACCCTTAACCTTCAACTAGAAATTTTAAGAGTGGTATCATTCACACCTTTAGGACTATAATTAGCCACTATAAAAATGAGGAATTTTAAGAGTTGTGTCATTAGTACTTTTAGGACTATAATTAACCACTGGTAAAATGTAACGATCTTATTTTTTTTTACTAAAATAGAGTCGTACCATATATATGATGTGATCTTTTTATGTGGAAATATTCATTTTAAATGTTTCATCAGTCCCATGGACTTACATAATAAAAATAAAATCCGTAAATAAATCGAAAACATATAAGAAATGATAATAAACATATATATCCAAAAACTAGAAAACAAATGATGATGGAGTTGACACACGAGTCGTGTGAGTTGCGACTGACGTGGGAAGTGTGTGCGCTGCACATGAGAAGAGCATGACTAGTTTGTCAGGTCACGCATGCATTTCTCGGAGAGTGTCCTTTTCAGGTCGTGGGCTGCTGGGGAGTGATTTAGTGCTTGTTGGGCCACCTGTGTTGAACCTGGATCCAAAAGTCTATCGGTTTTGTCTCTCTGACCTGTTTTCTACTTCTACTAGATCTTCGGCGCTCACTAAAAATGCATTAAGGAAATAAAAGGTCATAAAATGCATTTATGTCTATCGCGAGATTTCTGATGTGAGGGTGGTTGCTCCCACGAGATTGCTAACTCTTTTTTTTTCCTTGTTGTTACCGTAAATGTAACCTAAATGTGAATAAAAATTCATAAAATACATTTGTGAGATCCACAAAAAAAATTTGTAACTAGAATAAATAAAACTCATCTTCCTTAAGCTTATCTTGCATGATTGAGATGTCTTGATTCGTATCATTCTCAACTTCTTCAAGAGGCTTCATCATCTAATCTATTTGTAAAACTTTGCTACAAAAGTAGGTTAAGAAAGTACAAAAGACCTCACAACACTTTATCACGTCAACACTCAACACTTTATTCACGTGTACACTCAAGGAATTGTTGGCCACTATTTGCACTCATTTACACAAATTATGCTCTCTGTAAGGACATGGCTGATGCGATGGCTCTAAAAGACGGGTAAATTTTTTTGCGAAATAAATTCATTAAAATTTAAAACATAATTTACATTATACCAAAATAGTGTGCGCACATTAGTAATTTAAAATACATCATAATAGTTAAAAGATAGAATAAGGAACAGACGCAAAACATTTTAAAATAAAAGGGTTGAAACGACGGGTGAGGTTAGTCTATGACACCTGCTCTAGAGTCCACTCCCGACCTCGACCAGCTCCTTATTACCTGGAAAAAAAATGGAGAATAAGGAATGAGTACAAGACTCAGTAAGTAGCCTACTTGTAGGCTCCTAATCATGTCCTTGATATGCTAGGGTACCACATTCTTTGTTCTTGCTTGTTCTTGATCTTGTTCTTGTGGTAAGTACTTAAGCCCCTTTAATTCTTGTTCTTGACTTGGGGTTCTTATCTTGATCTATCTTGAGGACCTTGGTTCTTAAACCCTAAAACCTTGGTTTTCCTTTAAGGGCCTTAGCACTATGGTTTTTTGTTCTTGGTCATTTGTTCCTGGTTCTTGTCCTTAGAACTAGGATCTTGATCCATGTTCTAGTCCTTGATCTTTCTCTTATTCTTGGTACTTTCGTGGTTCTTGTTCTATTATTGTTTCGTTCTCCAAGACACTTCCCCTAGGATTTACGGCACTAGACATGTACCTGAGAATCCTGTGAACAAGGCTTCATGCGTTCTAAGCGACATAGCTTTAACCTACGTCCAAGGCTTCATGTGTTCCAAGCGACGTAGTCTTACCGCATCTTCGAGATATGGTCTGCTTGACCTATGCCCAAGGTTTCATGCATTCCAAGCGGCATAGTCTAAAAACCTACATCCAAGGCTTCTTACATTTCAAGCGATGTAGTCTTAAAACTGCATCAAAGGCTTGCCCTATAATACAGTCTGCTTAACCTATGCCCAAGGCTTCATGCGTTCCAAGCGGCATAGTCTGAAAACCTACATCCAAGGCTTCTTACGTTCCAAGCGATGTAGCCTTAATACTGCATCAAGGGCTTACCCGATAATACAGTCTGCTTAACCTACTCTCAAGGCTTCATGCGTTCCAAGCAGCGTAGTCTAAGGTATGAGCATGCTGTACCGTGGGAGATCCTAGGAGGTTCTTGATTCGTGGCTAAGGTAACTTACTCTCTTCTTGTTCCTCTGTGACCTTAGACTACTCCCCTTGATAGACCATAAAGGTCACTTGCTCGGTGCATACTTGAATATGGCATCCTGCAAGTTTGCAGGGCATCTCTAATAGGTGAGGGAAACTTGAGGCATGACATCCTGCAAAGGAAACATGGTGCAAGGCATCCCACCTAGAAGTGGAATTCTTGGGCACCACTTGGTGGGAGGTCATGGGTCACTTTGGACATGATTAGAGTATTACCTAGCATTCTTGAGTTTCTGTTTTTGAGTTTGGGGACCTTGATCCATCGTCCTTGAGTGGTACCTAGCATTCTTCTTACTTGGGTAGTTGTAAAGCTTGTGTGTTGTTGTTCTTGGTTCTTAATCTTGTAAGTTTCTAAGGTCCTTAATTCCTTGAGACATAAGTTGTAACTTGTATTTGTAACCATATGAACCCATCTTAGTGTAAGTTGTTCTAGAAGGTCATAGATTCTTAGGGAGTTCTTTAGAAGGTTCTAGAAGAGTCTGAAGTCTTGTGGTGTTTCCTTTAGGTGTTTCTTGGATCCTAACTTTGTTTTGGTTCCAAACTTACACCAATAAACTTGAAACCTCAAACTTATCTTCATGTCCTTCATAATCGACCTTATAAGAAGTAGCAAATCAATCGGAGCATGTATAGACTTTGAAATCTCATAAGAAGTTCTAGGGACATTTTGGCCATTTCACCCCTAATTCTTGTATATCCTTGGATTGGAATTTTGAGTTTTCCTTGAAGCTTTTTAATGGTGGATTGGATTGGGGGAATGGTTTCTAGGCACTTTCAGGACTCTATTCCTTCATAGAACTTGTGGGTACTGTTGTTTAGAAGCTATAGGAACCAGTTTGAAAGGAAATGGTGGAGAATTGCTCTCGAATTTGGAAGAAACTTGAGAGTAGGAGACCCAAAATCTAAACACTTATTGCCAACAGCTAGGTGCTCGACCTTGCTCGATTCTTGTTCCCAACGATTGCCCCAACTACAGAATTTATAGGGGAAACTTAAACCAACATTCCAGAATCATCATGAATTGTCGGTTGGATTTTCTAGAAAATTCGTCGGAAATATCTACTCTGATCAGAGCCTCACCGACCTTGGTTTTGGATCCTAGCCGTTGGATGTGACAATTCGTGAGTTTTCTAGAATATATACAAGTTTGGAGGAGATCCAACGGCTGAGAGTCGACATTCGAAGGATTTTGTGTAGAAGGCACTGTGAAGGTTCTGATTTTTTAGCAGAATGGCAAATCCATAATTATCCTAACTTCAAGGGTATTTTGATAATTTGCCACTTTCTGAATATCTTATTATTAATTTCTCAAAAAATCCATAATTTTCCTAAGATGATGGTCATTTTTTCCGTCTTGAACATCTTGAAATTCCTTCTAGATGAGGAATTAAAAATCTCGCAAGATCCTTGATAATTGGAAAAATAACATTTTCGTCCCTTTCGCTTATGCTTTCATTCCAATCCTTCTCCAAAGGTCTTAAGTCGTTAAGATTACTCCTTAGGGTATAGAAATGACTTACTAAGTCTCGTTTCCTTGCTTAATCCTCATAATTTCTTTCCTTGGATCTTTTGGGTCATGCATAGGTGGCTTTCCTTCACTTTTAGGGTGTTACAATATGTGACTAGATTACTCAAATTTGATTGGAAATTGTTTATGTATGCCGGTACAAGCAAACCATTGGGCACAAAAGGAAGATATCTTAAAGGTATTTCATGCAGGACTTCAGATGATTGCAGGGATAATGTTTTTTGTGATTGTAAATTAAACATCTGCTTCTATCATGGCAAGAAGCATCCCTTCAACTTCAACTCCAACTCTCACAAGATGAGTAAGAACATTCATTTAGAAGACTACAAGGAGATCAAAGAAGTGCCTCTCAACAACTAATCAATATAATGAAGATGATCATAAAGAACTTGATCGATGTGACCCTGGATTTTGATTCTCATAATAAATAAACGATATTTTTGTTTAGTTCGTGTGCCTCTCAAGGTTTCGGGTCATAGTATATCATACGAATACAAGATACACTGACATGCTCGTTCCACATGAAGCTATTTAATGCAACAAATTATTCATAACAATATACCATAAAGATTCATATACATGACATAGACATCGTGAGTCAAAAATCGAGACTCGAATCTATCTCGAACTCTATAGCTCCATAGTTCATACACAGTCTCGTCTCAGGTGTGCAGTTAGTTTCTATTTAAAAAGATGAGTAGTGTGATATAGTAACAACGTTTAGAAAATGCTCAATTTTGAAGGACAAGAAAGAGAGTTATCTAAAAATTATTGTTATAATTATTTATATTATGATTGCGATTATTATATTATGATGAGACGGTTTAGGTGAGATCTACCGTAGACCTAACTTTCACATGATGAGACAGATTATTATATTATTATTATATTATGATGAGACGGTTTAGGTGAGATCTAAGGATCATCTCTGCTCCTCTCTTCTTGAGAATTTATACATCCCTCATTATTACATGGACAACTATCTCTCGAGTTCTGGTTTAGGTTTATCCTCAATAGAAAAATAAAGTAGAGCATCTAGAACCCAAGTGGAGAGAATGCGTGTGAAGTGTGTAGAAAAGTACAATGCATCCAAATCCACCGATAAATGAAATTAGAGCCAAAGCCAAAACATGATGTTTTAATCCATAAGACACAAAATCATATTTGCATACGTGCATTTCTTGATCTTAATAGTGGGGTCACTTCTTGAATATTTTTCAATATTCATTCTATCATTAAAAAAAATTTACAGTAATGAAAAGGACATATAAACTGTTGTTGGCTTCTCCTATGGAGGCTATAGAACGAAATCTTTTATGCTAAATCCAACATTTATTTATATTTTTCTATCTTTTTTAATTTTGTTTTACAAGAGTGACTATGGGGTCACCTCCTGAGTATTTTTCAATATTCATTCTACCATTAAAAATAAAGGTTTGAAATATTTGTTTAGAGGTCAAAAGTATTTCTATTTGAATCACATCCAAAATATAAGATCATTACCATCAAATTTTGAAAAATTCATTGGCTTAAAGTTAGTCTTTTTAGTTATTCCCATTTGGGATATCATACCATATTTTGGTTTCATATTATCTAATTTAGCAAATATTCCTCAATTATATAAAAGTTTTGGGTACAAAATTGAAGACACAAAATTATCATCACCCAAAAAGCTCTAAAATCCCTCCTAAAGTCATGGACAAGAACATTTCTATCAAGTTCCCTTTCCTAGGTGCAATCATCTTATTCTTGGCGTGATCAATACAGGTTTAGAATATGTTGTAGTTATTAAAATGATATATCTTTTTTTTTTAATGATTAAAATGATCCCAATTCATTTACATGCATCCTGATATGAACCAAGAGACATCAATCATACAATATGCTTCAATGAAGATGTGAAGAAAAGGTTGTCAAAATTATCAAAAGATGTTTCAATTCATGCTACATTGAAGAAGAATAAAGTTTGATTGTTGTAAATTTTGGGTGGGTTATAATTTAGAGTTATTGTGTTTTAAGACTTTTTATTTAATTTCGGTTATATTTACATAATGGCTAATTATGGCCATAAAGTGTGAATGTTACAACTTTTGTAATTTTCATTTTGAGGCTATATAAAGCCATGTTTGTTGTATTTGTAAGGAAGACTTAGAAGATATATCAAAAGAAGCATTTGTGCTTTTCTTTAGCCAATGGCTAAGTTTCTTTGCAATTCTGTGTAGTTTAGATTGCATGTAGAATCATTCAAGCTCGACATGATCAATCTTGCTTGTGGAGTGATTCGAATCTCAATCAAGTGTTCTTACATTGAGATATTTGATCAACTAGAATCATTGAAGCTAGAGATGATCGATCTTGCTTCTAGAGTGATTCGAATCTCAAACAAAGTGTTCTTGACTTGAGATATTCGATCCACAAGGTAATCCGAATCTTATTCCCCTTGTATTGATTCCTTATCGTATCATTTGGTATCAGAGCTTCAGGCTCAAGATCGGATATATGTTTCCTTTGCGTTTCTTCTCAATTTGATTTTTATTTATTTTCATCTTTGTAGTTTTTAATCGACCCAAAGTTCAAAATTCAATCTTTGCTCTATTTAAAATTTTGAGAGGTGAGAATGAGAGCTTCATTTGTGTAAATGAGTGCAAACAGAGTGGCCTAAAATTCCTTGAGTGTATACACGTGAGAGAGTGTTGTGAGGTCCTTTGTATTTCCATAACTTATTTTTTGCAGCAAAGTTTCACAAATAGATTCGAGGACGAATCCTCTTGAAGAAGTGGAGAATGATATGAACCAAGAGACATCAATCATACAATATGCTTCAATGAAGATGTGAAGAAAAGGTTGTCAAAATTATCAAAAGATGTTTCAATTCATGCTACATTGAAGAAGAATAAAGTTTGATTGTTGTAAATTTTGGGTGGGTTATAATTTAGAGTTATTGTGTTTTAAGACTTTTTATTTAATTTCGGTTATATTTACATAATGGCTAATTATGGCCATAAAGTGTGAATGTTACAACTTTTAGAATGCTTTCATTTTGAGGCTATATAAAGCCATCTATGTTGTATTTGTAATAAGACTTGGAAAATATAGTAAAAGAAGCATTTGTGCTCTTCTTTAGCCAATGGCTAAGTTTCTTTGCAATTCTATGTAGTTTAGGTTGCATGTAGAATCATTCAAGCTCGACATGATCAATCTTGCTTGTGGAGTGATTCGAATCTCAATCAAGTGTTCTTGTCTTGAGATATTTGATCAACAAGAATCATTGAAGCTAGACATGATCGATCTTGCTTCTGGAGTGATTCGAATCTCAAACAAAGTGTTCTTTGCTTGAGATATTCGATCAACAAGGTAATCCGAATCTTATTCCCCTTGTATTGATTCCATATCTTATCACATCCCTTTTGTGATCTTGTAGATTAATTTTGTTCATCATTATATTTCTTCGTGTATTAAATTCATAACATCTCATTTAATGTTGTATTTCTAAAATCAAATATTAGTAAAGTAATTGAATGTCCCATGATTGGATGGACAACAATGAAACTCACCTCACCCCATCAAACCATTTTACAATACAACATAATGGCAAACAAATTTGGTCTCAACTTGGCTTTCGTTGTTGCGATGATATTGCTCCTCGTCTCTTCTTTCGGTAATTGTCAATCTCATTTATTTTTCTTCTGTTTTGTTGTTCTTCATTTTAAAAGTCGATATTTCAATTTTATAATAATATTGAGGGAAATGTCGATAAAATAATTGTATGTATAGATATTACGAATAGTATATATAACTTTATGTGTGTTTTTCATGGATTAATTATATGTTGAGTGAGGATATAATATGTTGAAATGATTCGTGTTGATCTGTGGGGATAGTTTTCACTCTTAGAAACAAGGAGTACGTAATGTGATCTTGTCAGAGTGGAATGTCGAGGCCATCAGATGTTGAATCTGAATTTCGAATCTTGATCTGAATCTTCGGCGCGAGGCATTATAAATTATATATATATAATATATATATATAAAGAGTTTCAATCGTAGGAACTTTAAAATTAAGTGTGTTTTTCAGGAAGCAATTGTTTTTGGGTATCCTCCTAGAAAATTTCCTAAGAAGCATATGATTGAGATCGAATCATGTCGAAATGACCCATGTGAGTCTTTGGTGATATTCTTCACCTCTTAGAAACTAGGTGTCAGTAACTTGACCATGTCGCTAGGGTTGCATAGGAATGTCAGTGCCATCAAGTATCGACTTCAGATTATAAATTCTTATATGAATCCTATGCATGTGGTGTGATAAATGGAATTAGGCGACACCTCTCCTAGTAGATACAAACAACGTGTAAATTTCTTTTCAATGGCTCCATCACATGACCTAAAAAATTAAGCGTAATTTTCATTATGTTGGATGACTTTTAAGTATGTTAGTGAGAACAAAACATGTTGGTATGTCGGGACTGTCTTCCCTCTTAGAACCGAGGGCTAGGTAACATGAGCATTTTGCAGGAGAATGTCGGAGCCTTCAAATGCTAAGAATCCTAGACATCGAGCTGAAATTTAGTACTCTTTGATTATACGTGACTAGATGGCTCAAATTTGATTGGAAATTATTTACGTATGCAGGTAGAAGCAAACCATTAGGCACAAAAGGCAACTATCTTAAAGGTATGATAAGCGCCTACAATGCTGGAATTTGCAAAGCTAGAGGTCATTCTAGAATCCTTGCAAAACGTTCACAGAGAAAGCTAACTTAACGGATTGATTCCAACCAAGAGCTGGTTAGAAGATGAATGACTCTTAGATCGAACTTGGAATCTATGATGGTCACTCTTAGATACCAAGACAATTCACTCTAGAATTAGCTTGATCAAAACTAATTCAATGAATCGGTTTAAACATCAAACCTAAAGCAAGGTTTGAAAAAGGATTCATAATCTTTGTATTGCTTCTTGTAATTGCTCGTTCGGGTACATGGAAGTGATCAGTTGTTGGATTCATATCAAGGTATTTCATGCAGGACTGCAGATGATTGTAGGGATAATGTGTTTTGTGATTGTAAATTAAACATCTGCTTTTGTCATGGCAAGAAGCATCCCTTCAACTTCAACTCCAACTCTCACAAGATGAGTAAGAACATTCATTTAGAAGACAACAAGGAGATCAAAGAAGTGCCTCTCAACAACTAATCAATATAATGAAGATGATCATAAAGAACTTGATCGATGTGACCCTGGATTTTGATTCTCATAATAAATAAACGATATTTTTATTTAGTACGTGTGCCTCTCAAGGTTTCGGGTCATAGTTTGTCATACGAATACAAGATACACTGACATGCTCATTTCACATGGAGCTATTAAATGCAACAAATTATTCATATAACAACATATCATAAAGAATCATATACATGATAAAGACATCATGAGTCAAAAATCGAGACTCGACTCTATCTCGAACTCTATAGCTCTATAGTTCATACACACTCTGGTCTCGGGTGTGCAGTTAGTTTCTATTTAAAAAGAAAGAGTAGCTGGATATAGTAGTAACCTTTAAAAAATGCTCATTTTTTAAGGACAAGAAAGAGAGAGAAAGAGAGTTATCTAAAAATTATTGTCATAATTATTTATATTATGATTACGATTACGATTATTATATTATGATGAGACGGTTCAGGTGAGATCTATCATGGACATAACATTCAATTCCCTTATGGAATCTAGTCGGTTTGGGGAACATCTTTGCTCCTCTCTTATAGGGAGCATATACATCCCTCATTATTATATTTATGACTATCTCTCAAGCTTTGGTTTAGGTTCCTCAATAGAAAAAAAAAAATAAAATAGAGCATCAAGAACCCAAGCCGGGAGCATGTGTGTGGGCAGTGTGTAGAAAAGTACAATGCATCCAAATCCACCAAAAAATGAAATTAGAGCCAAAGCCAAAACATGATGTTTTATGCCACTAGACATGAAATCATATTTGCATGTGTGCATTTTTCGACCCTAACATTGGGGTCGATTATTTTTCAATATTCATTCTATGATTTTGAAATAATAATAATAATAATTAAAAATACAATTACTCATACCTCTCTCCCATCCAATCTCTCACATCCTGCAAAAGATTGGAGATACAAACAGAAAAAGAAAAACAGGAGATTTATTTGGGGAGAGAAAAAGGAAATCCCTCATACAATCATTTAACAGACAAAAGAGATAAAAATTTATTGGTAAGATCTTCTTTTTCTTTTAAATTAGCCAAACTTAATTGTGAATAGAATTAATGAAAAATGTGTTTAAATGAAATATATATTTGATGTTGACATGACCCGTGGTTTTGCACATGTCATATATATATCGATATGTGTTAATTATTTGTGGATCGATATGCTTATGATATGTTATGTATATGTTATAATATGTGAATTGTATGATAATACTTATGGTACGATGTGTTCAATGATATGTGTGTGTGTGTTTACGAAATGATATGATTATGATACAAGATGTGAATGACGGATAGATATATATATATAGATGTTGTGATATGATATGAAATATGTTATGGTACAAGAAATGTGATAAATTTACATGTTTATGATATCATATATTGTGATGCGATATATTATGGTATGAGATGTATATGATGAGATGTTATGTTAAAAGCATGAAACATTATGTTATGTCTTTTAAATTGTATGTATACAACATGATATGAATGACATGAAATATAATCTCGTTAGAATTATGTATGATATGAGAAATGATATGATATGATATGAATGATATACGATATGTGAAATGATATTGAAAACGATATGATATGTATGGAACGCTAGCGGGATTGTATTAAATGATAATGAAATGAAAAAATATTGGGACTTCATGCATTGGGGGATACCCCTATTCCATCACGAGGGTACGGACACATGCACCACTAGGCAGATGAAGTATTATTATGTTTTATATAATGCTGCCATGATGGTTACTAATTCTAATGGGTGTCCAGCATAAGGATCTACCAGAGTAGGCTTGCCCGACAAGAAAAAGGGTCCAGTGGTGTACGAACTGTCTAATGAGCTTGTACTTGCACGTATGGGCTGTGTGTAGAGTATATGGCACACATCTAAGCTGCCCATTAGTATAGTATCGTGGGAAAAAAGACTGATATGATAGGTCCCGTCATTGCATTCGCATGTTTCTTGCATTTAACCCCAATAGTGGGGTCACTTCCTGAGTATTTCTCAAAATACTCAAGCCACGTGTTACCTCTATTTTAGGTTAAGGCAAGACATTTCTGTACCGACGACATTGCAATTCGAGACTATGGCACTTGCATAGGGTAGTTGTGTTATTTTCTTAGACTTAGGCTAGAATAGGATGCTTTTGATTTAAACGTTTATTTATTTTTTTTATTATGTCGTCTTATGAACGTTTAAACTGCATTCAATGTTCATTAATATATTTAGGACCTTAAATAAATTCATTGGTTGATTTGTACATTAGTTTTTGTTTTTGTTTTTTTTTTTTTTT